>NC_053407.1:8381356-8536356 GCF_016859285.1 Xiphias gladius | reverse complement strand
TGTGATATAAAACAGTTTATTCACTATAATCATTAGTGAATTGCATCTGTTATTACTGCCACTTACAGTCACAGGTAAATTATAATGTAATTTAACATAATAAGACTATCGATCCATCTAAGCCTGTCAGTGAAATGTCAAAATGATATTTAAACGATCCTGTGGACTGTTATCATGAAGTCAAAGATATTTTGATGTTTATTTCAATTGTGCTCTTCACCCGTGGCATCAGGTGGGAGGACTGTGGAGATTTTAAGCCTCCTGTTGGCAGCTGTGGTTGAGGTCACCTGCTCAGAGGTCACTTGTTTTTTGTGCCATCTGAGTGCAACATCACATCTCCCGGTGATGCTGCTTCCTTGTACTTGGCCTCAATCTGGGTACCAATGTCCCTTTCAGCTATGTTGAAGGAGGTTCTACAACTTTATATACAATACACAGCCGCTTTAGTTCCTCTTTCAAACTATCAGTTTTATCTGTCTAAAATGCGCACATTCTGTTCCACAAAAATGTTGCCCTGAGCTGAAAAATGACTGTAAATTACTCATCGCTGGCATAAGAAAATTGTTTGGTGTCATAAAAGTTCAAATCTGCAAACTCTCTGCACTTCACTGAATAGACAGTTTTGCTCTGCTGTTATTTTTTAGGACATGATCCTTTGGGTGAACTAAGCATTATCACATGTTGCCAGATTTTTAAACTGCAATACTGTGGTCTATACAAATCCCCTGGTATTTCTCAAACTCTGGCCACATATGGGATGACAGTGGGGCTCTGTTCTGTGCTTTGATCAGATTTTTTTTCATTGTCGATCTGGTGTATTTCTGTCAGCCTTTGTTTGTATTTTAAGTGAGAGTTAATCAGGCACAGCAAATAGGCTTTTAAAGCTTCTGTTCCTTAACTTTAGCCTTTGTGTTTGGTCATTTTTTCCTGGGAGTTTATTCAAAGGCGTGAATCAAATGCAAGGTTAAATCCCTGCGTGACATCAGAACTGAAGAAGCCATTTGGATGAATAGTGAAACATGTAGTTTAGCTGATTGTTTTGCCCATAATGTGGTTGTACATGGTAAAGATTCTTAAAGGAAATGTTCGACATTTTAGGAAATACACTTATTTGACAAGAATTAGATGAGAATTTTTTTTTTAATTTTAGACATAGGAGAAAGTCAATAAGCATATATATATATATAAGCAGTATATTTCCTGAAATTTCCAGCTGTTCATTTAAGATATTAACATAGTGTAGATTTCTTAGCTTCTCTGGCTGGCTGGTCTGAAAATGAGAACCCTGTAAACAATAAACATGTACAAAATCTGCCTCTGCCTTTTCCATTCATTACAATAGAATGACATACAGTATACTTTCACTTATGTTTCACAACATTTGATTTTATTTTTCATTTTAACTATTTTTCCACATTAAACTGGTAACTTGCTCACACATACTGTTTTAACTAAAACTACAGCTACTACTACAAATATTACAATTACCAGTATTACCAATGGTACTACTGCTATAGCTCATGATTTTACTACTATTTTTCTGTCAGACTTAGAAATTAGCTCTGTCAGTCCCATTCGCTTAATTTTTCTGAATGTAATCAAGAACATCTGAGTTTTCAGTAAGACAGCAGACAGGTTGTGTGTTGCTCTGTATGGATAGAAATCTGTAAATCAGCTATTCAACCTGTCAGCGTTTGAGGGGAAAAATTAAAATTTTGCAGGATATTGCAAATCATGATCCTGTCATAATGATATGCTTTTAACTGCCCCCCACCTTTATTTATAAGTTTATACTGACATGTGAATGTAATTCGGTTTAAGATTTTCTTTCTGTCATTCAAGTTTGACATTGTGAAAAGCTGAACTCTCATGAGTTCCAAGGATCTTTTGGGCTGTGAATCAACATGTACATGAAAAGCACAGCAGTGAAGAAGAAAACCAAAAAAATTACATATTTTTCCCTGCTAAAGGGACTGTTCATTTGCATAAGTGGGCATGCCCACAAACACATTGATTAACTAACACATTGATCAGATCTCTTTTGCTATAATTCACTATTATTTTGTGCTGGTGGTGAGACAGATTGGAATGAAGTTTGTTATTAATAAGAAATAGACTTGAAACACAGTCTTTCTGTCTAGTTTGATATTGCTTAAGATTATTACAATACAGAGAACGGATGATCCTCCTGTGTAGTTATCAGTATTTAATACTTGTTCCCATTCTGACATAAGAACATTTCACTTTTTATCTCGTTGCCCTTAGAAATGTGCTTTTAATGAAAATTGTGTTTTAAAAAAAAGTGAAATCTTTTATCTGTTCTTCCATCTGTAGTCCAGCCTTTTTTAAGCTTGACGAAGGATAACAGACTGTGTATAAATTCCCAAAAAGCTGTGTGTAGAAAGAGCATATAGGAATGTAAGATTATCTAGCAACTCCTTGCTTAAAAAACATGATGGTCTTAGATTCCTCATTACCTTCCTGTCTTCTCCACAGCACCATGATTAAAAACATCAAATGCTCTGGCTTTCCATGTGTTAGCTTTTTTTCCCTCACTGCAAGAGAAAAGGAACTTACAATTTCCAAAACAAGCTCTAAAGACCAAAGATTGTCCAACTAATTATATATTATCTGAGACAACAGACAGCCATGGGAGTACCAAAAAGGTACACGCTCAACCACTAAGCAGGCAATTACAATTAATATCAGTTCCAGAGTTTCACTGATGAGGAAGGTGATAATGGTGATAGCAAAGGAGTAATCAGAACTGACGATTGGACCCTGCAGCCACAAGGACAGTGCTAACAAGGTACCCTGCTGAGAGACAGATGCAATCCAGGTAAACAGGACAGGAAGTGTAATCAGTCACGTAATGCTGTGTGTGGAACCACTGATGGCTGCAGAAAGAAAAAAATCTGTTTTGACAGTTTTGAGCACTAGACAGAAGCCATGTAGCCTTTTGACAGTCACCAGGGGTCTTCCCTACAGAAGAAATAGGAAGAAAATACTCCTATGGGAAATGGAAAATGTTCTCACCTTCACAAAAAAGTCCAGGGGAGAATTTTAGGTGGCATCTCTCTCAATTAATTATGCTTTATTGAAAAAGAACAAACATCATGGGGCATTATCTCTCTCAAGCAAAAATTAATCAGCCACTTATTATTTAGTACTACTTAGCTGGAAAGTAATTGAGCTTAGTGTCCAAATCCTAGTGGCAACACTATTCTAGTAACTGACTCTCAGTTTGTGCAAGACATAGTCATACAGTCCAAGTGAAATTAGATTAATTGAAGAATTTTCTTATGTCTGGTCATATATTTTCCACACATTTTCAGCCACCTCCTTGAAGGGTCACTAAATGCCCAACTGGCCAATTTGTACTACAGCATGAAGTCAGTCTCTTGTGGTGCTCAGCTGGATTGCTCTCGCAAAACAAAGTAGCTTGCAGGGAGGTGAAATAATGACTATGGTTTTCATTAATTTAAGTCACAAGAATACATTTGGATAGTATAACATGCAAATTTACATTTTATATTTAATTCCCTGAAAAAATCAACTCTTTCACTTTTTGTAAATGTTGGAAGGACTGGTTCCACAAGGATGTACCCTTCATTTTAAAATCCTCTTTTCTACCTAACATTTTAAAAATTGTTTGAATGCATCCAGAATTTTTCTAATTCAATTTGTGTGACTAATAGAACAGTATATGTCACTGAAGGTACAAGGAGGCATCATTGGCATCTTGCTTTTGTAATGAATTCTTGGTTAAAGTGGCTAGAGATTTTGTGTAGACAGACTGTTCAAAATTGTTTAAAAGTGTTTACAAATATTGGTTTGCAAAATTTTATTATGTGATTGCAAGTGGATGTGATGTTAGGATTTGAAAAATATATATGAATATATATAAATATAATTTCAAAAGTTAAAGTGTGGTTTTTGCATTAACAAAGACACAACAGTGTCATAGAGTTAAAGCTCTCCAAAGTGTGGTAAAGTGGAGGTGAGTGTAGGGCTACCGAACAACAGGATGAATCTGTGTGGGGAAAGTAAAAAGAAGCATTTGCCTATACCTAATGACCACCACTTAGGCCCCCTCGAGCAAGGCTTAAACCCCTGAGTGCTCCAAAGGAGCTAGTTTGTGACCAACAGATCAGACTGTGGCTGTACTAGGCAGCTGGCGTGATTGTATGTAACTGTGTGAGTGTGAACAGGATGTTCCTGAAAAAGAGAGCATTACTCTAATTGAAACTTCCCTGCAGAACGACAGTTTTAAAATAGTAAATGAGCCTGCTTCAGGGTTATCTGAGGACACTGCCATGCCCCTGCTGACCACTAGAGGGAAGAGAAGCCAACTGCAAATGAACGAGTGATTGGATGAGTTTCCTGAGAGATATGGACAATTCGGTAGCAACATAAAAATCCCTCTAGCAATTCATTATGACCGGAACACTAAAGTTAGTCCATTACATAGGTCTACTTCAAGAAGAAGTAAAGAGTAACACCAGTGTTTTGCTGCCCTCTCAGATTTAAAGTTTCCAGCCTGTGACACTTCTGACCACACCCAGCATCACTGAGAGGCAGAGTTGCGTGTAGTGTGGTCAGAATTGTGCTTTGTTGTACCTATAACCATACCTGTGAGGCTTATGTCTAATTTCAGATGCCACCTTAGTGGATTTGTTGTATACCTGACACAGTTTCAGGAGCAGGGCACTATTTAATCAAGCGGCTCACTTCACTCTGATCACCGCATCTTGCCTCACTAATCCGTACCTCCTAATTTAATCACTCCATCCTCTCCAGGGATGCAGTGGTAAATATAATGCTGGCCTTCAGTTGGAGATCAGGAGAACAACCATCACTAAACGAGGAGACAATATCATGTTCTAATCATTACCTTGTGAGTTTACTGTTACACAAACAGGATACACAAGAGAGAAATACAGATGCATGTGCATTATATGCTACTGTATGTGGTGTCTGCCTGACTCAATCACTATTTTTTACAAGATATTATAATGACGTATTTTGTTTTTACATGTACTCATTTGTTTCCACTTTTGTTTACCAGATTTGCACACTGTCTAATTATGTGGTAATTTGTCATAATGGGCTCACATGATTTCATGTATACGTTTATTGTATGACAATACAAACATATAATCATACAAACTTGTATATTATAGCTCATAATATGACAGGCAAGCAGCATAAAACTCTTTTCAAGAGTACCTTTTTCAAGGGATCTTGAAAATAGCCTATATATTCAATATATGAGCTGATGCTAAACTCCACTCCTCCTACTACAGCTAAATGTCATCAGTAAACCTCCATTAGCTGTTCCCAATAATGCATGGTGATGCTATACACTCAGCAGTTTATTCAAAATACCATACTAATACTGGTTAGTGCCTCCCTTTGCTCTCAAAACAGCCTCAATTTTTGTGGCATGGACTCCACGAGCTGTTGGAAACTCTCCTTTGAGATTCTGTTCCATGTTGACATGATTGCATCACATTATTTCTTCAGATTTGGCAGCTTCACATTCATGTTCTACCACATCCCAAAGATCTTCTACTGGTTTCAGATTTGGTGACTGGGGAGGCCATTGAAATTCATTGAACTCATTGTCATGTTCATGAAACCAGTTTGACATGCACCATGTCACATGGTGCATTATCCTGCTGGAAGTAGCTATTAGAAGATGGTAAATTCAATAAATAAATTGTGGCCTTAAAGGTATCCACATGGTCAGCAACAATACTCAGATAGGCTGTGGCATTCAAACCATGATTGACACAAGGAAGGTTGGGTCCGTAGATTCATGCTGTTAACGCCAAATTCTGACCCCGCCATCTGCATGTCTTTGCAGAAAACAAGATTCATCAGATCAGGCTACGTTTTTCGAGTCTTCAGCTGTCCAGTTTTAGTTAGCCTGTTCCCACTGCACCCTCACATTTCGATTATTGGCTGACAGGAGTGAAACCAAGCGTGGTCTTCTGCTGTTGTGGTGCAGCCACCTCAAGGTTTGATTTGTTGTGCATTCTGAGATGTTTTCTGCTCAACACAGTTGTAAACAGTGGTTATCTGAGTCACCATAGCCTTCCTGTCAGCTCCAACCAGTCTGGCTATTGTCCTATGACCTCTCTCATCAACAAGGCCTTTCTGTCTGCAGAACTGCCACTCACTGGATGTTTTTTGTTTTTTTGCACCATTCTGGGTAAAGTCTAGACACTGTTGACCACGAAAGTCCCAGGAGATCAGCAGTTTCAGAAATACTCAAACCAGCCCGTCTGGCTCGAACTACCATGTCATGGTGAAAGTCAATGAGATCACATATTTTCCCTATTCTGATGTTTGTTGTGAACATTAACTGAAATTCCTGTCCTGTGTCTGAATGATTTAATGCACTGAACTGCCACCACATGATTGGCTGGATAATTGAATAATTGCATGAATAAGTGAGTGTACAGGTCTTTCCTAATAAAGTGCTCAGTGAGTGTATACCAATCAGCCACAAAATTAAAACCTAATGTTGTGGCTGAATGGCATATATATATATATATATATATATATATATATATATATATATATATGCTGTATGTACACATCATTCAGCCACAACATTAAAATGGGAAACTGGTTTTAATGTTGTAATGGCTGATCAGTGTACATCCATTTGAAACCAAGGGCTGGGATCTCTGCTTTATTGTGACCCAATGTATTGTACAAATTTACACATGCTATCAGTTTTTAATTCAACTCATATTTTTTTTTCTGTTGACCCAACTGATGAAAGAGCATTATGAAACAAAAATTAAATAACACAACCTCCCTGACTGTGCCTCTTCTCCTACCTCCTTCTCTGTTTGCAAAGAATCAAGGATATAACATCTGCGTCCTTGCAGCCCAGATGGATCAGTGGGTGGCCTGAATGCACCTGAGCTTTGCTGTTGCACCGGAACCCCTGGTGAGATGAAGGACTCTGTTTACTGAAAGAAAAGACCTTCAAAAGATGGCTGACATCATATCTACCTGCTGTAACAGAAGACTTACATCAGGGCGACATCTCAGCATCTCTTTTGTGCAAAGCCTCCTGCTACAACTGAATATGTATGTGTTTGTGTCAACTTGTCTAAAATTTTCCTCTCTTTTCCTGTGCATAAGATTTTTACATTAACAAATTCCGTGTTTATGATTACATATGCATACACGCCTACAGCTAGCCTGTCTGTTAAAGATACTACAATGATGAGGAGGGCAAATAAATACAGGAAAGATTTCCATTTACTGCTGTATGTATCTTGTAAACAGATGACTTCATTTGCCCTGTGCTCTCTGTGACTGAAGCCTCATGCCACACAGTTGTTTTTATCTGTCACTCTGTGTACTTTTCCTCCACCTACTGGCAGTGGCACACACCTGCAAGCCTCTGGGTGTTTTGTCCATCACAGATCATAAACATAGTCATTTTTCACTATAGCCCTACTATAAAAAGGACATAGCTCAAGAAACAGAATGTTGAGCTACTGCCAGCTTTACAAATATATATATATATGTGTGAGTGAACAACTACACAGCCACACATCTGTGACATTACAGCATGAATATTTCTTTGGAGCCAGAATTTTGTGTCTGTGGAGGGGGGATGAAAAATATGAATCGAACTCAAAATGTTTTAATCAGGGTTATTAAAGTGTATTATTATTATTATTGTTGTCGTCATTATTGTTGTTGTTGTTGTTATGTTCCTATTCTTTATGCCAAATGACAATTTCTTTAGAACCAGACTCTTGATTAAAAATCCCTATTTTTTGCTTCACTTTATATGTACAGGTATAGATGCAAATATTCACAAACACAAATAAGCTTCAAATGGGGAGCTTATCTTCATTACTTGTCACTGTAGTAGACTCATTTGTTTATTGTCTTGACATCTCTTTCTTTTTTAGGAGCATGTGCAGCTGGGGCTTTTCTCAGCATGCCTTATGTCGCAGTCAAGGAGACACTCACATTCATACTTATTTATAGTCTCTGATGCATCCAACCTGCTTGTCTTGGGGCCCCATGTGCTAGGCAATTGTTTTTTTCATTGGACAGAGCTGAGCCAGCTGTTTTCATGACATGAAAGTGGTATCAATCCTCTCATCTAATCAAAAGAATAAGAGTTTTTACCAATAATTTTCCAAAATGTTGAACTAATCCCTCCCTCATTCAAATTGTACCATTCCAATCTTCTTAAATTTCAAAGGGTAGTAGATCATTAGTTCTCTTTGTCATCAGACAAAAGCTGGGTGCAGTGTAGCAATTTACAAGCGCTGGTAATCATGCCTGTTTTACCACTAGAAGACTATGGATTAATCTATGTCATAATATAACATCCACAAACTACCCACCCACCACATACTGTATGATTAGGCTCCAGGTTAGTTTTCCTAGGCACTATGCTCTCAGCTTGCAAATGAATGCTGCATCCAATGTGATATTACAGAAAAACAATGCCTGCAGCTGTAGGACTTTACATCAGAGCCACAGAGATTGGAAGTGATGGATTTACTGCCCCCCCCCCCATTTCTGCTTGTGTCCTTGGTGGGCATACCATGAACAGTTGACTTAGATTAATAAATGTCCATACACAGAAGCAATGAAATACCCTTTTTCATGAATCACACAATCACACAAATATCTGCTTTGATTAGGACAGTAAGAATATTCAATAAAATCATGCAATTTATGTTTTACAGTATGCCCTCCATCTGTTACCAGTAAGTAAATGTATCACTGTGTTTATAACTCCTTTTTCAAACCAGTGACTGTTATGACACCAATGTCTGTCCACTGGGCAGAGTTGATGTTTAGTCACTACAATCAAGTTACTGAGGTGAGACTGATAGAAATTACTCAGTAATGATAACAAGAATTAAATAAGCTGCCTTTCACTGTGAATCGTAAATTTCACAAGGGCACTCTAAGACATGTGTTCCCACAAAACAGAGACACACATGGTCATGGCTGGCTGTTCTATCTAGGCAGTTGAATTTAATGGTGTCGAATGTCAGCTGTGAGCTAATTTCAGCATGAGAAAAGTGGTAATAAATTAAAGAAAAGAATGCATTATGATTGAAGAGGAGTGCTGAAAAAGAGCAATTATTAAACTGGGATGACAGTTCTGCTGAGGATGCACACTTTTCACAGTAATTTTTGTAGGGCTCAAAGGAACAAGGTTATATTGTATTTAAATCCTCCTCACATACAAGTAACTTTATCATATTCATTTATATTTCCTTGTATTGGCCCTGGTTCTCTAGTCCCAAGTCAGCTGCTATCTGAAATCTGCAAATAATTAACATTCTCTGAATCATATCCTCTAAACATAATAACATTAACATAACCAAGATTCTCCTACATTGTTACTTCAGAAAAACATTTCCTCATTCCCATTCAGTTCTTTGATTTAATTACTGCTGTGCTTTGTTCTAACCCTCAGGAGAGCCTATGGATTAAGCATCATAATTAAGCAAAACCACAAAAAACTGCTGCATCCACTTAGAATAGTTTGAGCCAAAGATCAAAACTGTGTGGCTTAATTAAACAATCAATTGTTATATCTATCTATCTATCTATCTATCTATCTATATATATATATATATATATATCTTCTTAGTTTTTTTTAATCAATTTGCATACTGATTTCCTGTCTGAAAAAAAACAACCTATTTCTATTTTCATATCTTCCCATTAGTCTGTGCTCAGGTAACTGTACACAGACTTCTCAGAGATAGGTAGCTGGTTCTTGCTGTGAGCCATTAGTGTTTCTGTTAAAGAGGAACTGGGAGAGACAGATGAACATGAATAATTCTGTCATTCATACTGCCAATATGTAGTGCTTTGGGGGCAGCGTGGTCGTTTTAATTGTGTACAGATTTCAGAGCTAAATGAAGATGAAAATGTGTTCTTTTAATGGGATAACAAGACATAAACATACACAATGCATATAAATGCAGAAAACAATTTAAACATGTTGTAGGTTGAAGTCACTTTTGGGCAAAGTGAATCAAAAAGTGAATGAGCCATGTTAGGAGTGTTATTTTTCATGTTGTTCCCTTGAAAGGAAATTTCATCTAATAATTTGACAGAATATACAATTTACTGTGGCATATTAAAATTTACCTTGCACAAAAGAATCACATTGCACAAAAATATGATTTGGTTTATCTCTTACTGTGCCTCATTTGTTGAATTGGTATAATACTAATGTAGAGATGTCTGTTGGCAGGTTATACATAAGTGTAAATAGCTTAATGGCACACTGCAGGTATTTAAACAACCCATTTCAATTCTATTTTTAGCTTTGCAGAGTCAGGCATCTTTAAAATTAATATAAAGTGCTAGTAACATTTTGATTACTCTATCAAATTTAATATTTAATGACAAAATTTCAGCTCACGCTTGGACTTGAATTTCTAGGACTCACCTCACTAATAAGAAAACAAATAGGGAAACATGAATGTTATGCTTACTTATACTATATTGGTGCCCTTACTGACCGCAGCCTACAACAAAATTGCCATCAAAAAAAACTTCAGTAACAGGAGCTGAATTCGAAGCCTGCTGTGTGGAGAGTGAACATGAAAGGTCATGATGTGGTTTCCAGAGAGCCTCCTTTCTGTTCTGCAGCATTTCCAACACAGTGCTCTGGAGCAGGCCGAACTGCATGCTGGTGTCAACCGGCTTCACTTTGAGCTTCACCCTAAGGGGCTGGATGACCATGAAAGCAGTGCAATCAAAGAATGTGATTGCCATCATGCAACCACCTCTCTGGGTGGGAATAAGCCCTGTGGAGCTGGTACGTGATGAAATTGTCCACAGCCATTATGGTACTCCACCTCAAAAGAATAAGCTGCATTTGAATGGAAGAAAATGTCTTTATTGTTATATTATGACAGTTTGTCCAGTGTGGGGAGTCATTTCTTTCCATATTTAACTACTCTCAAATAGATCAGTTGGACTGCTGAAGATAAAAACCCACATTGCTGTCATTAATAATCTTTAATATGTCTATATTTATGAGGTTATAAATTGATTGATTTATTCTTAATATTATTTCATGTGTTTCCCACTGCTCCATTTCTACAAAACCTGCACTCTCTAAATAGCAGACTCCTAGGACCAAGCTCCCCTTCTCAGCAAACAGCACTAGCACAGCAGGATGAAAGTAATCATATACATCATTGGTGTTTTCTAAGAAGAACTGTGTGATTGCACACTGAAACTGAACTTCTCTAAGGCTAAAATGGCTATGGCTGGATTTGCTCTTTTCTCCACCAAGATCTACAAAATGTTACAATTATTTTTATAAGGCAATGACCTAGTAAGTGGCACTTCCAGCATATGATTACTTATCACTAAAAAAGTTCAGTTCTTTCACTACAAGAGGTATAACATTGCAAACCCATTGCAAGATAATCAGCCCAGTGGCATCAACAATGCGTGTGTTTGTGTGTGAATGTGTGGGTGTGTGTGTGTGTGTGTGTGTGTGTGTGTGTGTGTGTGTGTGTGTGTGTGTGTGTGTGTGTGTGTGTGTGTGTGTGTGTGTGTGTGTGTGTGTGTGTGTGTGTGTGTGTGTGTGTGTGTGTTAGGAAGCACATGTGTGAATGATATAAAGCAGGATGAGGAAAAATAAATGATTAAACCACCAAAAGGTCCCACTATGCATCTCTAAGAAATTTTAAATGTCACCTGTAAACAAATTTGTTTCATTCCTTCTTTGATATCCTCCCTCCTTGCTCCTTGCTCCTATCCTCCCTTTTACACAGACACCATGACGCCTATGGAAAAATAAATAAAGAAATAAATTTAATCTTTTCTTTAATAATCTTCAAGATTATTATTTTGTCTCATCAAAGCCACTCCTTCAGTTAAACCCACTGCTGTAATATACTTATTATGTGAACCCAGCAAGTTGAAAGTTGAATTCTATTTCTGGCTCTTCCTATGAAATTCATATTCATTAATCAGAACCTTTTTTGAGGCTGTAGAGATACAGGTGACTTTCACTAAAGCAGCAGGCATCCAGGGTAACATGTGATACCTTAAACTGGATAAGCTGGTGTGAATACGTACATAGACATATACTCAATATACGCACATGGATTCTCATTGCATTCTTATTAAACATGAAATATCACATAAACACAAGGATCAGAAATAGAAACATTGAAACACTATTGGCTTGATTTATGCTCACAAAATGTGCTACTGGTGCAATTAACATTTGTATTCTACTCTCATTGCAGATTGTATTTAGTAGATAAGAGGTCATCAAATTAGATGGTATTTACTCATTAAAAAATAAAATTTTACAAGATTAAATCAGCAGGAGGGTTAAGGCTTATTAATAGTTATTGGTGCCTTTTGTCTTCATTTGTTTCTTCTTTTGTTTTCACAGTTGCTGACCAAGCCGTATAGTTTTTGATACAGCACATCTCATTCATCAATGTAAAACAATGGCCGAGGAAAAAAATGAAATATCAACCGGACATCAGTTGCAGAGTTGAAGACATTTTTCAAGTCATCCATAAGCCTTCATCAGTTTTACTAGCTGGTGAGAGGTTACTGGCATTTAGACCTCTGGGGAAGACACTAGGATGTCACATAATGAGCATTGTTAAGATAAATATAGTCACATGCCTTACATGTAAGACGTTCATCTGAGTCATTTAAGGCGTGAATTGTAGTATGATGATTTGGAAAGTGGTGATACCAAAACTGGGGGGGGCCCTCTGAATGTCTCCAGATGATGTCCTGTCCCGCCATGGTGGGCCAGTGGATGAGTTGGAGAAACATATATTGGTTGCCAGCTGGGGCTTTTCAAGGATTTTACACATTCTTGCTGTGCCTCTGTATGTTTTCTCTTGGTACTCCGGTTTCTTTCCGTAATCTAAAAGCATTGATGTGTTAATAGGATACTCTAAATTGTCCTTAGGTGTGAAGTTTTAGCCTTAGGAACCAGTCCAGGATGCCCCACCTCTCTTTGAGCTAGGATGCTCCTGCACATGATAAGCAGATATAAATAATGGGTGGATGGTGTTCAGTGGTAGGAGAAGTACCTACAGTCCCGGTTGAAAAAATTGGAACTGCTGATTTTTAAGCACAGAATTTATAATATCTTCAGAAATAAATGCAAATAAACCAATTTTGTATAATCAAAATATTTTAATACAATGTCAAAGGTTACTGAGCAAAAGAAAATAAAAAAAACAAAACTTGCATAATAGTAAAATATTACAAACACAAAATGTACCCTAGACATAATTATTGGCAGGTTTCACTAATATTTGGTTGCAGAACCTTTTGCAACAATGAAAACCTATAAAAGTTTCTTGTTGCCATCTGCTGCTAGTTTCCGCCACTCTTCCATTGGTATGCGTTCAAATTCTTTTAAGTTTGCAGGAGTCCTTCTTGCCATGGCAGATTTCAGCTCTCTGGAAAGGTTTTAAATTGGATTTAGGTCAGGACTTATTGCTGGACAGTTCAAAACAGTCCATCTCTTCCTTTTCAACCATTCTTTTGTGCTGATATGTGCTTTGGGTCATTGTCCTACTGAATGATCCAAGACTTTCGCCTCAAACCCAGTTTTCTGATGCTTGCTATCACATTTTGCTCTAAAATTCCTTGGCAATCTTCTGTTTTCCTCATTCCTTTGATACATTCAGTGCCTCCAGTACCAGAGGCAGCAAAGCAGCCCTGCAGCATGATAGAACCTCCACCATGTTTTACTGTAGGTCAGGTGTTCTTTTCCTTATGGGATTAATTTAGTTGCCTATAAACAAACTGATGCACTGCATTCCCAAAGAGCTCTTCTTTGGGTTCATCTGTTGTTAGATCTAGCAATTTGTCAGCGCGTACGTTGATTTGGGAAGAGAATCCAGGAGATTAGTTATTTCTCAATGTAACAATTTATTAAAAACCAGAAAATCAAATTGAACATGTACATTGAGAAAACCACAGTCTGCAAGCAGTTCGCTATAGCCAACTTCCTAGAAAAGAGTGTCTGTCTTAACGTTACACAGAGTTTTCAGTGGGAATGTGCATCTATCTGATTGGTCAAGAACATTGGGGAGGCGCCGTGGCTTAGGCTTAGCCCTTCCATTGGCTGGCGGATAGGTTGGTCCCTCCTTTCTTCCACAGGCTTCAACCAGTCGCGAGAGATGGCACCCTAAACAGGAAGAAACCCTGCACTCCCTCACGTGTAGCTCGTTCTGAATGTATAGTGTTTATCTTATTCGACTGACCTGACCCAGTATGGGTGTAGTACAAGATATTCTTGTACATGATATTCTTTCCTTGTCTATCTCTTTGCACAACAGAAAGAGTTCTTACATGACTAATCAGATAATGTCTTTATGTTTGTGGCATTGTGACCATCAACTGTCCTCCTTAAGACATCGCCTACGGAATGGCCTGTTTTCATAAGCCAATACCTTTCTATGTACATACAATAAACTCTGTGTCCAAACAGCATATATCTTTGGCGTGCTTCTAATATTCGCATGATTAATAAAACAGCTAGATCTAAGACTATCCATAGAACTCTACTCCAGAAAGACTGTGGCTTATCTATAAAAGTTTTTGCAAACATTAGTCTTGCCTTTTTGTGTCTTTCTTTCAATAGTGGTGTCCTCCTTGGCCTTTTTCCATGGAGCCCCACTTGGTTTAGAGTGCGGTGTATGGTATGGGCTGAAACCACCACCCCATATTGCTCCAGGTCAGCCTGAAGCTCTTTAGATGTCTTGCGTGATGTTTTTTCCACATTCCATGTATGGAAGAGAGGTCCTTGAAGAAAACCTGCTCTAGAGTGCATGTGACCTGAGACTGAAGCGACGGTTCACCTGTCAGCACAACAATGATCCGAAGCATATAGCCAAGACAACGGTGGACTGGTTTCGGAACAAGTCTCTGACTGTCCTAGGGTGGCCCAGCCAAAGCCCAGACTTAAACCCTATAGAACATCTGTGGAGAGAGCTGAAGAGGGCAGTTCACAGATGCCTCCTATCCAATCTGATGGAGCTTGAGAGGATCTGCAAGGAAGAATAGGATAAACTGCCCAAATCCTGGTGTGCATAGCTTGTAGAGACTTATCAAGAAGACTGGAAGCTGTAATTGCTGCTAAAGGGGATCCTACTGAATTAAGGGTCTGAATATTGTTGTAAATGAGAGATTTCAGTTTTTTGATTTTTAATAATTTTGCAAAAAATTCTAAAAATATGTTTTCACTTTGTCATTAATTGGTTATTGAGTTTCGATTGATGGATAAAAATATAAATTTTATCAATTTGAAATAAAGTCAACAACAGAAAAAAGTGTGCAAACAGACAGGGGGTCTGTATACTAATTTTTGATGGTGATTTGTTTCTCCATTTTACATATCTGTACCCTTCTCAGTGCACTTCACTTCCTAGACAATGTTGCCCTGATGATGACTTTGTCTCCTAAAAACTGGATATATGTACTACTAGTCTGTTTTGCCAATTATGTTTTGAAGCGAAATATAATTGCTGCCTAGATTATATCGATATGCCCTGGCAATGTTCAATGTATTGTGATATAAATGTACAGCACACTAGTTATAGGGAAGAGTTGGTCGGGAGGGTGATAGGCTTACAAAGAGCAGGACTTTGACACAAATGACCAGGGGTTGCATCCTGAGTCCTGTGTGTTGTTAGGTTTAGGCGACAAATACACTTTGGTTGAGATTAGGTAAAAAGATTTTGGTTACATTTTTATGTTACATGTTTACTTTTTCAATATCTAACCAAGACCATGGTCTTTCTCTAACCTTAACCAAGTACTGAGACAGCACCATATCCATAGCGGCAGGGGTCTACCACAGCAGACAGAACCCAAGGTGCAGGCTTTGCAAAGATGCCCCTGATTAGCAGGGTATAAAATGCAAGCTGGGACAGCATCCACTGAGAGGCATAGCCAAGTGCCTGGGATAGTGCACAGGAACCCTAGCCCCGATGGGACACGCGACCAAAAGTGGTTGAGAAAAAACACAGCTAAGATCCTGTGGGACTTCACGTTTCAGACTGACAAGTAGCTGCTGGCCAACCAACCAGACATAGTGGTGGTTGACAAGTATCAGAAGAGGGCAGTTGTGATAGATGTGGTAATCCCTGCTGACAGTAATATAAGAAAGAAGGTGCACAAGAAGATTAAGAAGTACCAGGGGCTGCCAGAACAACTGGAACAGATGTGGAAGGTGAAGTCCAAAGTGGTCCCAGTGGTAATAAGACCATTAGGACCACACACACACACGCACGAACACATATACACACACACACACACACACACACACACACACACACACACACACACACACACACACACGCACACAGAAAAACACATGGGAGTGAGAGGGAGATATAATTTCTTTTTTATCATGCCGGAATTGCTGTGGATATTGTATTGGAACAAAACAAATGAAATACTACTAATAGATAAACATTTAGCAAATAGGTTCACAATCAATATTTTGTGACTTGGCAGATATGATACTTAATAATGTTTCTTTATTGTGTTGATAGAAAAAGTCATCCTTAGGGACATTATTTTTCTTACAAAACTTATTAGCTATTGCAAATTAGTAGTAGCTGCTCACTTACAACTTTAATGTGACCTTAATGAACTCAGCAACTCTATTGTGACATCTTGGGGTGAACACACCAGCCAGTAGAACTGACAGTTAACAGTTTCATCGCAACATGACAGGATTTTGGCAGATTGATGACTCAGTGAGCAATACAGCACAACAGTATTGCAACATACAGTACAATACCTGTTAAGGGATATGAAAATTGGCATTTAAAACTGTGGAGTGGGGAATATAAAGGCCATTATAGTATGACTGTAAATGAGACTGGGAGCCACCAGTTGCAAAGATGACAATTTATTATATGTTCAAGAGCAATTTCATTCAATAAAGCACATTTGGGGCCAAAAACAAACAATTACAGAGATATTCCCTTGAAATTCTTGTTTCTATTTGTCTAGTCTAACGGTGCTTGAGAAAGAATGGTGTGTCTGTCAGCCATGTGATTTATTGTTCTATAGTTGATATCAAATGAAAAATGTAAGAATTCAAACAACTTTTTATAAGTCCTATAAGTAGGGTAAGTCTATACAGCTATGTACTGTATCACTGTGCAGCAGAACCTATGTGTGGTCATCTGGCAACTCAAGAAACTCTAACTCACGGCAGAAGGCTGCATTATGTTCCATGTTCATAATACATCGCAAACTGACAGGCCTAAATAAGTACTAATAACAGGGGCATTGATCTATGGAGGGCATGTGCAAGATGTTAATTGAATTCAGGGAACAAGATAACCAGCAGGGGTTCAATGATGAAGTACCGCAAGTAGGCTATAGGTAGCAAAAAACATTTTTTACCATTTCTTTCTTTTTCGTATAGGCTGTACCTGTAGGGCAGAAACCTGGGAAGCCCTGAAAAATAGGGGGGGGGAATCTTTTCTCATTCTTACTTTTGTGGAAACGCGGGCGCCGAATGTGCTGTTGCAAGTTGTTACTGGTACTATAAGCTGTAGCTATAAGCACAGAGAGCGGTCCAGTTTTCAGTTATCACAGGTCTTGTTGTTTTGCTTTCTTCGTGTGTGTCTGCGTGCAGTTGACACTGGCTTAACGGGTAAACGTGTGCTTCAAAAAGCCAAGGAAAACAAAGCCCTGGGCAGCTTACCATCCATTGCACCATCACTGTCTCGCCTCCTTCCCTGCGTTTTCAGTCCGCGGGAAGGCAGCGAGTCCAGGAAACAACGTTTGAGACTCGGCCCTGTGACCGAGGTTTGGGGCGTCGACTAAACCTCACTCAGACCAATGGGAGTCCACGGTGGAACTTTGTAAACAACCCTTACACGTTGTTTTAAAGCTGATCTTATGTATTTACTCCACAAACGACTCCGCGGGGCCGCAGCAAAGTGAGTCTAAGGCCAAAATCAGGTGAGACGCAGTTGTGTTCGGTCGCCTTTTTTTAAGAAAACAATTTGTGCTGTGCTTTCGTGCCGTCTGCGCGCGCGCGCAGAGTGTTTGTGTGTGTCTGCTCGCGACTCGTAGTAGAAACGGTGCTAGTGCAAAAACAGCTGTCATGTAGTGTAACCAGAGGAGGGGGGTAATGTGAGGGATGGTTTTTGTAAAACGACAAAGGATACATAAGGGTACGCTATGTTACCTTCTCACGACATAACGTTATAAAACTCCTTAATGTACCGAACGACGTCGCCACTACACTGTACAGTAAAACGTAAAATTCCTGTCTTGATCACCCCAAACACACACTCTACAAGTGTCCGTTAGAGGATCACTGTCTGTTTTGCTTAAAGTTTGGCTTTTACCCCACTGAAAGAATCACTAGCCTGTTTGATAGGCCTGTTCAAAACATTAAAAACGGTGGATGAGATTTTA
This sequence comes from Xiphias gladius, assembly GCF_016859285.1. Lineage (NCBI taxonomy): Eukaryota > Metazoa > Chordata > Actinopteri > Istiophoriformes > Xiphiidae > Xiphias > Xiphias gladius. The sequence goes on along the minus strand of NC_053407.1, from coordinate 8,517,879 downwards.
ATCCAATTTGAGAGACTTTTAAGGGTGTGGTGATGTTCCCACCTCAGTGGCCGAGGACTGAGTCTGACTGTGCCAAAAAAAATCTTATAGTTCTGTTGACACTTTCTGCTTTCCTCTGTGTCCCTCTACTATTTTTTTTTTTTTAAACCGATAAGAGACTACGTGTTTTGGGTAGAATAAGGGCTATAGAGGAAACTCGACGGTTTAAACTCAACAAGGCTTTCGTCGATTTTCTGAGTAATTTCAACGAGCAGGCAAATGATGGAGGAGAGTTCATTTAAAAATCACCCAGCATTTGCCAGCTGACTGAGACCGAGACAGAGGCTACCTGTTATTAGGCAGTTTCGCAGCCTGTGAATGTGTCAGAATGGTGGTAAATGGCAAGAACTGCTTGGCCTGCTTCAAGTGTGAGACATGGACTTGGCAGGTGGTCACTGACAGGAGAAAGGGTTCATGTTAAAACGTCACTCACACACATACTCACAGACTACAAGTTCCTGCCCAGCCTAAATAAGCCATTGCAGTTGTTGTCTCTGAGCTCCGTTGTTGCTGAAAGTGAACCGCACCGTAGCTGTGCTGTATTTTGTTGCCTGTTGTTTTACTGTTAATCTGAACAGTTTGCCATAGGCTACAAAAGTCTTCACTCAGAACGGATGTGGGCACAACTTTCGTTGTGGAACGTCAACATCTGCATGCTCCGTCTTCCCTCAGCACGCCCACCTCAGCTGGGGTGGGTGTGTGTGTGTGTGTGTGTGTGTGTGTGTGTGTGTGTGTGTGTGTGTGTATGGGGGGGCTTCCTGTCAGAATGGCTGAGCAAATGAATGGCTGAAGGCTTGGCAGAGGCTCAGGCCTGGTTGGGGGGACTTTATACATGCAATCATGATTTTTCTTCACTGTAATTTATCTGGAAATGTGACGCATTTCTTTTTAGTACATTTGTGGTTTGGACAGCTTGCTAACTTTATTTCATCTCGATTGCACCGTATTCTTTGCCAGTGGGTTTTCTATTTAAAAGGAACTATCTCTACTCCTCCAGTCACTTCTCTGTCAACATTTGACAAACAGCTTTTACTAAAGGCTTAACGGCAGTATATACTCATCTCCAAAAGTCCTTGGACCGTCAAACACTTAGTGGTATTTTTGGCTCTATTGCTGGCAGCTTTTGGCTCCTTGATATTGTTTTGGATGTAAAATGACACTGTGGCAACAAGGTTAAAATGTAAACTGTGAGCTTTAACTGCGATCATATTTAAGCCATACTGGATAAATCACTCTAAAGAGAAAAATTAGTGGTCAGGAAGTATCATTAAATATTTTTCTTGAAGTCATTCAGCTGCTTACTCTAAACTGCTAATGTTACATGTTTAAGAGCAACAGATACAGTGTAAAGCAAAGCAAAGACAGATGGGAACGGAAGAAATATACCTCAATAAGGCATTCAAAAAGATAAATATCACATTAATCATGTCTGTCTGGAAATAGTTTCCAACTTTTAAATATAGCGACCGGTTTTCACAAATTCTTTTAGATTCCTCTACCGTTGCTCTGATGTGAACTGCTAATTGATACAGTCATATCATGTCCAATATAATGAAACTTACCTCATAAAAGCCAACCTATGGTTCTCACTTTTCTTACCTCGGTCTGGCAAAGTTCAAGAGGAAGATGATGACATGATTAACATTTTTTTCCTTCACTTAGATACACACACCTGACTGAATGAACACACCACTAACTGGACTGTCATTTTTCTTTGCATCTGATTTTACATCTGGAGAAAAAACTAAAATGCTATGACATGACCGCTAAAATACCCAGTAAAACCATTTTTTAATTAATTTGAGGTGAGAAATTGGCCCTGGAGTTTCAGAATGATAATTCGTTCTATATATCACACTTACTTTCACTAGATTTGGAGTTATGACTGACAGCAAGTCAAGTCATGATCTAAAAATTCCCCATATGTCACTGATCAGTCCATCACACATCTGGCAGGCTCACTTGCTCCTCCGTGGATGTTGATTCTTGCTGAGCTCGCAAGCGGTAATGTGGTTTGGCTTAATTTGTAGGTCACTTAAACAGAAGGGTTTGTCATAATATTCCATGCATCTATTCGCATTGAGTTACTGTGAAATGTTTACCATTGTCGGAATTCAGCTGAAAATCAAAACCTTAACCTGCTTGTCAGTAATCTCAAAAAGGAGATGAGAATTGTTTGTTTTCCTGTTGCATTGCCCTCAGCAATAACCAGCTCGCAGTCTTACATGAAGCACACTGATGTCACCGCTTCCTGTCACACTACCTATACACAAACAAGGCATACTGTATGTCAGCAGTAACATAGAGACCTTGGTGTTTCGCTTTAAATGCACAATGCAGTTGTACTAAGAAAACACTTAATTTTTGAAGAGAGTGTGAATCAACTTTATTGGCCAAGTGCTGTTCATGTGACATCAATGGACTGTACCAGATACATACGAAGGAAAAAAAAGCTAAGCTAGACAAACAACATGACTTCTCATTTACTGGAAAAAAGCAGAACAGTGTTTATTCATGCAGTCAGCATCTTTGTGCATGCGATATGAGCAGAGTTGTACTTGTGCTGGTGAACAAGAGAGTGTGTGAATGACCAGTTAGCTAAATCCTACATAAGACAAAAATAAAATAGTGTTATTCACAAGTAAAAACTTCATGTTGATGTAAGTAATGTAATTGTTGCTCAACAATTATGTTATTTACATAATTTTGTGGTTCTGCATTAAGTAAGGAGTGGCTTGAGAATTAACCCTCGGAGGAGACATGACTACTCTTCTTGTAGTAGGTATCACATGCCTGTATGCAACATAAACTTTTCATTGAATGTTCTTTTCATCATGCAAATCCACAACAGATGATGCAAGCAGGGAGGACTTATTTTTACTCTAAACTCATACCCTGAAAACCGGAACTTTGCAAACAAACCAAACTAAAGCTGTAGTGTTTTCTTGCTACTGCTCAGCATCACTAAGTGGGTTTTGTGTAGAGCCTGCCTGTGAGAGAAAGAAAACCGAAAACGGTTAACAAACATCCTTCGGTCTATGAGAGACAAGGTTGAAATGAAATGGTCCTTTAATGGCTGGCTGCTGGCATGTTTTCGGCGCCGCAGCAGCAGGAGGAGGTAGAGGAGGAAGGGCAGTGTCACATAGTGTGTACAGATGTGTCTACTATAGAATTGGAGCAGGATCAACTATGAGACTCTGCAGCTGCTCTGCAGGAAGAACATCCTGGCTTTGCAATACTGATTATGCCAGCTTACATACTGTTGGAATGCAGTTACATGAGTTAAACGTCAAAGCGTCCATGTCAAATGAGCTGTCTGCACGTTATACAGTATTACAGCAATTCGTATATTCATTTTCTGCTCTTTGTGTGCTTTTGGTTGTATTGTGTGCATCTGAAGCAGGTAGGAGTTTGTTTTTACAATAAGTGCAAAAACTAATTTCAACAATTTCATCCACATTAAGTGTGCATAGATTTATTTATTCTAACTCAACTCTTGCATGAATGTGTGTCTGTTTCAAGCCACGAATGCCAACCAAAAGAAATGACAGCTTGGTTTCTTTACAAATCTGTGAGCTAGAGCCTTAGACTATAGCACAGCTTTTTTGCTGCTTGTTTTCACAAACTGTTTTTGTTTAATGTCATTCATAGCCTTGCATTATTAAAAAGAAGCACAATGTGTGCCTTTGCCTGCTTGCTGAGGCTTGTCGTGTGGTATTTTTTGAAGTGATCAGTGAAGTAGAAACGTAACTTTTTTGCAATCATCATTACAGAAATTTTTCTTTAGTAGTCGGTACAGTTAGTCAGACATTACAGCTGTTTTAAGGTGTGTCTCGCTCTCTGATAGGTATGTCAGCTGCTGACATTGTAATAGTGCGGTGCTGAAAATTTCCCTAAGTGCCTACGTCAAGGCATGTCAACACATTTCCCAAAGGTACATGCAGAGTTGTTATGTCATGAAGTCTGCTAGGTAGTTTTTTTTTTTTTTTTGCCCTCACTTACGACTTATCTTGAAAATGATCTCTTCATCCGTAATGTAGATACACTCAAATATACTGATATTTATGTACACCAAAAAGTTGCTCAGCAAAAATGTATTTTTTTAGAAAGCCATAGTCTTAGATTCAGCCTTGAAATTTGTACTTGTTTACAACACTTTTTTTTAGAAACAAGGGTTAGTATTATGACAAAATAAGAATGTTTTGCCATTTATGTTATGATGAAAATATCAAGACTAGATAAATACTAGATTTTTCTCAGCACATCATCATATGTGTCTTTTAAAGATACTTGGCTCCTCTGTTTTATGTTTACCAGGACTGTTTTCTGTATCTCAATACAATCTTTCACTCATCTTTGCATGTGATAATCATGCAGTGCTTGATTAATAGTGACTTTTCCCTTCATTGCAGAAGAGGCTGTATTGGATCAAGCATCCCCTTGAACTCCTTGGATTTTGATTCTGCTGTTTTCAGTTGTTTTTTTCGCTCCACTGTGAGTGAAATTAATGTGGCAATGTTTTTTAATCCAGGGTTTAGTTCATAAATGGTTAATCTCTGACCTCTAGTGGTCAGAAAAAGTTCTGCAAAATGAAGCCAGCCCATCTACATCTACACAACATAATGAGCAGCGTGTGATGCACCAGGCTGTATTCCCTCTCCTAATGTGCATATACAAACATATACTAGACACACATCTCTCTGGCTATCAAGACAATGTTGTATCAACTTGATATGCATACGGACTTTCAAAAGTTTGATTTAATTAATTATTCTAAAGTGTTGTTTTTAAGAGCTTCCATTGAATTCCAGTCACCTAATTCTAAAGAGAGACTTACTATAAATATACTTTATATAACTATAAATACATGTCATCAACACTCACCATCATTTGTTGTCATCAGAAATTATTTATTATTAATTGTTTACTTTGCATCATCAATAATTAGTTTAATCATAGTTTTAAAGTTTCTGTAATATCACCATATTATTTTGCTTAGGGAAAACTAACCCCTACTTATATTTTAATAACTGAGGCATGTATTTAGTGTATAAGATTATGTTATGAATTTGTGGTTCAGGCACACCTATCTAAATTTGACTACAGATACACATTTACTATAATATCATATACTGTATATTATGTATTAAAAGTTTAAAAGTTCTGACATGTAGACCACATTTCTTCCATAAATTGATGGATTTAATTAACACCTCAGGGTGTATGAAAAAATGTCATTCAGATATTCACATTGCATTTTTGATGAATGCACAATAAATTAATACACTGTCTTCTTGTAATGATAAAATAAAATGGCAAACATCTAATGAATGTTTATAAACACTTATACGGTTATACTACGAGTCCTAGGGGACAGAATACTCATGGCTGCTGTTCTCATACCTCACCACCAGATAGCAGAAAAGTCAAGCTGCTGAAATCAAAAACAGGGTTTAAAGGTACACTTAGTAAGACACATTGCCTCATTGTGACATGGTTGTATGTGATGAGAGCATGTCTCAGCTTCAGTTATAGGAATAAACAAAATTGGGGTCTACGTAAGGTAATTTACAATGCAACACAAGAGTTTTCTATTAAATTTTTACAGTTGGGAATTATTTGGAATAATTGAATAGTAGTGCTCTTTTTGTTACCTTACTTTGAGAAATACAAGCACATTTTTCACTAAAGAAGTCAAAGTTCTCAAACGTTGAATGCTTTTTAAACACAAGTAGCCGTACAAGAACTTTGTGTAAATAAAATACTCTGAAATCGGCTTTAATTCTTTGAATTCAGTGAATTTGGATTTAATTCATGAGCTATGTGATCAAATAATAATTAACAAGAAGTATTAAAACTTGATATTCCGCCCTAATTAGCTTATATAGATCAATAAATGAGGTGGTTGAACTAGTTCTTACTATCAGTGGATAGTTCCCACAAGTTTCCACACAAAATCAATATTTATCTTAAAGGTCTTTGCTAGCCACTGAATTGCCTCACACTGTCACAGCATAGATTTAATAATCGAGTTACCAAATGATGTTTGGAATTTAATGAATACTAATAACCAATCAGAGAACACAAATGTTTTTTTTTAATTTCATTGCAAAACTGTTTTGTGCAGAAAAGTAGTTGAGACATTTTGAATGCAGCAGCCAGCTAACATAGCCTTGTCTGTCTATCATTAACAGGTGGAAACAGACATGCAGGGGATGTGAGAGGTGCAACTAAGGGCAGAGAAAGTACTAACAAACTAGCTCCCCTGCTTAGGCCTGTTTCTCTTTGAAGTCAAGCTACATGGCCTTCTGTTGGCCCCTGTGACACCAAAATCTGACCCCAACTGGGAAGTTTATATTAGACGCTAAACCAATCTAGAGTGTGCTCCACGAAAAGGATGGATGTGGAATAGAAGGGAATGTAGTGTGTTTGGGTACGTATGCTTGTATGTAAGAGAGAGACAGAGAGCATGGCAGAGTGAGAGAGGCAAACACTGATAATAAAGTAAAAGAGGCCAATTAAAGACAGAGCCCTATTCAGAATGCTCATATACCGTAGGAAGGATGTAGTATTTTTAAAACATTTCCCAGAGTTGAACCCTATGGTGAAAAGAACTGAGCCATATTGTTGCCTAATGTTACTTCTTCATTTTGTGCTCTGAATCTCCTTGTTTAATGTGGTGGATGGCTCAGGAGGCTTGGGGGTCACTTGAAGGTTAGTGTCGCTGTGTGTGCATATGTGAATGTTTTTGTGTTATATTTTAATTGAAAGTAAACTTCCCTTGATGAAGAGTTTCCAGTGAAAGATGAGCTTTGTATAGTTTTGGCAATATGGATGAGGAACTCTAGTCTGAATTGTATTACTACATGTAATCTGGTGTATGGCAGGTAATGGACACCTGAAAGACGCTTGTGTTTGAGGAGAATGAAAAGTTATGAACAAATATTGCTGTATCGGGAGTGCTGCTTCTATGTGTGTGTGTGTTCATCCTTGTATCCTTGGTTATGCTCCATCTTCAGATCTGCAGCTCAGTACAGCATAGATGCTCAACCCTAAATACAGTTTGCAAACACACTCCCTCTGAAGCACTCACACATAAACACAAACTCACTCTCATCACAACATTTCACATGTATAGAGGTTCCAGTGTGCGGAATTACAGGAGGAGAAACAATCTGAGTTCGCCGACTTACTGTGTTTATCCAGGCTGGTGGAGGAGGCCTCTTACTGTGCCGCCTCAGTCCACCTCCAAGCCCCCGCTGGCTCCAGCCTCATTTGATGTAGACATTGTGGACTATTTTCTACCTCAGGGCCATGCTGTAAGCTGCGTTTAGTTGGTTGGTTATGTGATGCTGCTGCTACTGCTCTGTTAATGCGCAGCTCACGCTCTGTCCTCTGTGTAGACGCAGAGTTACACAATGTAAGACATTATAGGAACACGATCACATGTACCAGGATCTTACATGCGGTATAGTGCTGACAGTCCATACTGTCCACCAGAGTGGTTGTAGACTAACCATACATGCACGCAAGTCTGAAGAAATGTCTAGTACCAGCATTGGCATAAAAGGTGGCAACACTTGAATAGGAAACAGTGTGCAGGCATTGTTATCCTTCTGTACATTCTTTCATTATGTGTGGGTGTAAATGTTAACCCTCTTTGACAGATTCTTCAGAGCCTGGTATTAAAGAAATTGCTCTTTTTCCTGGGGGTAATTGGCCTCCCCTGACTTGTCACATCAAGATGAATTACTTAATTTGTGAAGGCATGTGGCCCTAACCTGCTTAATTAGAACAAATAAATCCACCAGATTGGGTAAAGGTCACCGCTGAAGTTAGTTGTTTCACAAACTGGCATATCAAGTCAATCTGATCTATTGGCTGTACAGCTGTGCTGTCCTTTCTGCGTGCTCTGTCTTTCACTCTTCTCGATACATCTGGTGGATTATTAAAAGCTTCAGCTTTTCTGTGTGCACAAGCCTGTGAGCGTGTGTGTGTTTCATTAGCATGAGAAAAGAAATACTGTAAAAATAGACTTCCAGATCATAGATGTGTGTGCCTGAGTCCATATCTGCATTTGTCTTTCTATTTGTCTTCGGGTGTGAAACCGCAGCTGAGGCTCTAATAATTTTTTTTGGTTAAACAAGGATTCTTCTCCGAAATACTTCTTCTCTCTTCTTCCCACACTTCACTGCACATCTGTCGGTCTCTGGACAATCCCCATTTGATTTCTGCTCTACTGTGGTTCTCCAGAACAGCTGCAATTTCTGTCATCATTTTCATTATTTAATTTTTTTTTTCTCCACTGATCCATAATTGAAAATAAATTTGACTTTGATGTAGGCTGTAAAAAGAGGCAAATAATGTTATGCAGTTTTGGTGTGTATTAGACTGTTAATAGGTCTGATTTAGATTAGCCAACTTCTGTTTTAATTACTGGATTTTGTATGCCTGTTACCAGTATCATTTTTTCACCAGCAGTCATCAACATCAGCAGTCAATTTGATAAGTATTCCTTGAATGTTTTTTGTTAAAAAGTGACTAAGATATGTACTGAACTGGACATGTTACAGCTAATAAAATAAACTTATCAGTATTCTCTGGCAGAAGAGCTATGTAATTACACTGTTTCTAAATTAGCTCAAACATCTCTTTGGCATTTCTGTACTGTAATGTTCTTGTTACTTATTGGCCGACATATACTGATATGGATATATCTGTAATGAACTAACATTGGCCAACAATTACAGTCTGGCTCTAGTTTTGATGCATGGCAGTATGTGACACTTAATGAATATTGACTGTGCTTGAAGAATTAAAGAAACAAATCATTTTTGTTGAGAATTACAAATTATCAATATCAGTATGTTTTAGGATTGCATGTGTATTATGTTATTGATTGCATTGTATGTTTTATGCATTGACTTAAGAGACATGCAGGATTTTGCCATGCAAATGTTCATTCATAAATTCATACCCACTATACACAGAAATCAATTGGTCTATTTAATAATGGATATATGATTTGTGTTTGTGTCCTAAATTTGAATTAGTGCACCCAAAAAGGGTTTTCCCTTAAGGGAGAAATTAAGGTTTATTAAAACCTGCATTTTTATTTCTGTAGCTCTGCCCATTCGTTTGATCGATTGTGATGAAACTGTTTTCATGAAAGTAATTGCTGAGATCTTGGATTATGGCAACATTGCTTAAAAAGAGCAACAGACACAATCGGTCAGATGATCACACAGGTTATAAACACACCCCCATTTGAGTCAGATTTGGACCTATTTTTAGCGAGGTCGCTGCTCTATGAAATCTCAGCAATTAGTTTGGTGAGTGCGATGTATCATAATCGAGTGAAGCTATAAAAGTAATACTCAAGCTATTCTTTTCCTTCAATAAAAATCCGGTGACACCACAGTCCATTTCTTACTTCGTGTCAATGGAGGGTCCCTGTTTTTGCCTAGCCCCTTTGCTCTGGCTTTGTGCTTTGTAAATACTATTTTATGGTGGAATTTTTACTTACAAAGCTTTTCTTATTACTTTTCATTACAAAATACACAAATCCTGATCACTGTGGTGGCCGATTCCATTGGCAGTTATGCCCATTTGCTCCCAAATGACCCAGCTCTTTAACCTGGCTGAGCAGTATATGGTGTGATCTAGTCGCCAGCTTCTCCTGGCCATTAGGTACCATCAGATTGCCTTTCTCCATGTGAACCTCCTGTAAACAAATGAGCCAGCTGTCGCGTTGGACTGTGAGAGGAGACGGTGACCCCTATCCCTCGCTCCATTCTCCAGTCTAAACACATACAGTCCCTCCACCTTGTCCCACCACCCCATCGTGCAACCCATAACTTGGCTCCATCCTGCGCAGTGCATAATGATGTCAAAACTGTGCCCCTCCAGCACACACATATGCACTTTATTCTCCACTGTGGCTGGCTCTAGCCTTATACTCGCTAATTTACAGTAACTCAAAATCCCAGCCCCATGTCCTGGAAAGTGGGTCAAAGGTCAACAAAGCTTTATGGGACTCTGATGTGCATTCTTGTGTGTTTATTTGTGACTGTATGTATGTATGTGAGTTGTGACAGAGAGAGAAGAAGAAGAAAGGAGAGCATGTGTGAGACACAAATGAGGCAGAGGGCCCAGTGGAGGGGTACCCCGATAGGCCCTAGAATTCCCCCGAGCAGCACCGAGCATAGACGAACAACTATGGCCTTTGTTGGTCACCCCGTAGATCTCACACACAGTTAATATAGACTTTTCCCACTGACTCTGCCAAGAGTCTGAAGTCATTTAATGAAGTGGCGGCTGAGTTTAGAAGGAGCCAGTGTGCTCACTGCTTGCGCTGACAGAATGGAAAATGTCTGTGTTATGCAGCGAACAGCGAGTGACAAGAGGAGTGTGTTCTGATACTCACCTCTCTGCGCACACACAAATGCATTAGGGATATACACACGGTCTGATACAACAAAGCTCCATGAAGAGAGACAGTGATTATACAAATTCACACACGCATTTCTTCTGGATGGCTATGGCTTATTCATTCAGGGATACATCACTGAATCAGACAGGTTTTTAATCAGCTATGACTGGGTCTAACAATGTCAGTGTCCCCTGCTGAGCTCACAACAGCATAAATGTTAAATTGGCTTTTGGTCTCGGTTTTGTCTCTGTAAATCTGAATGTTTTTGTATACATTAAGTAAGACTCTCTGGTAAACAAAATTTCTCAAGGCCTAAACTCAGCATACTTTTGCCACTCTATTCAAATTTGAAAGGCTAATTCTTTCACAAATTCTTTGTAGATGTCTCTTTGTTTGGTTCATTTATCAGAGCAAAATCTCACTTTTCATGTCCATTTTCACGGCTGTCTATTTATCCACTTCTGCTATGAATGGACAGTATCTCTGTATGTATTTGGTCGCACTTCTATTCAAGTCCCTGTCTTTTCATCTATGTATCGGCAGATTGCAGTCTGTTTTGGTGTCCTATTGTGCAGCTGTCAGTTATTTTCAAAACACTCAAGTGTCATTTGCCTCAGATTCCATCCCTTTCAATTCTCGCTTCTTTTCTATGGCTCCACTAGCGTACATCTCATTGAGTGTGCATCAGCGGGCAGATTCATTCTCCTCTTCTTCTAAAAGAACATTTCTTTTTTCATAGCAGCCATAAGCCTCCTTTTTAAATCCAAGGACAATGTGTTTTTGTCCATCCTCCTCCATCCTTTTCAGTTGAGAGTGCAGGGATTCTTTCTCTTTCTCTCTCTCTCTCTCTCTCTCTCTCTCTCTGTCTGAGGGCATCTGGGGGGACCCCTGAATGTGGTGCTTCTCTTGAATCTCAATTGTCTGTCTGTAATGAACCATGATGAAAGATAACAGAATGAAATGTAATAATTCATGCGGGCCTCGGTGAGGAGCACGTGGCTAGCGGTTGGCCCGGGCCGTGATAGCCCCCTGCTCGGCTCACAGAACAATACGCTGGCCTTGCCAGCACCACTCGCCCTGCTCTGGTCCAGCAATCTTGTTGTTCTGTCCTCTCGCTGCAATTCAGAGTCACTTAACGCTGGAAGGCTGTCTGTGATCACTGACATGCCAGAGCATCTCTTTGGGAAACAAGGCAAACTGTCTCCTTGTGGACCCATTGTCTTCTTGGAATTCCTTCATTCTTTACCCCTCACCTCTTGTTTTATATGTTTGAGCCATCTTGTCAGACTTTGACCCATAGTTGAGCTTGTCAGATGAAGCCTAACAATGTCAACGTGTTGTAGCTGGATAATGTTCCTCCTCTTTTGTTGATTGTTCTAATTGTCTTTCTTTGCCTGGCACTTTTCATGATGGTTCCAAGAACACAAGGATGCTTTATGTCCTTTGTCAATTCAGGGAAAGTTGAAACAACACACTCACTTATTTACCAGCAATGCCCTGTTTCATATTCAGACAGTACAACACACCTTGGAGCTGTGTATTCTCCTACTTTTGGGCTGCTTAAACAGAATAAACAGAATAGTTGAGGATTAAGTATCTTGCTCAAAGGCCCATTGTCAGAAGTTATCAAGAGCTTTTTGTAATTCCCTTTCCCCAACTACATTTTTCCAGCTGCTCGAGGGAGTTGAACTAGTATTGTCCCTTTGGTCACAAAACCACTTCTCCAACTTCTGACCCGGTTTCATGGCACTATAGCCCTGATTAATGCATGTATTTGGAAGCTAGTGTTTGCTTGCAACATTGGCAATCAGGGAATTTAAACTTGTGAGAAATCCCAAGAATTTACTCCATGACAAGCGTTTGAGACAGCCTGTGACCTTCTCACTCTGACCGGTTACTGAATAACCTGGCAGAGTTCCCAAGGTAATACTAAGAATGGAATCCAACGAGACCCAGGCTATTCAGTATACTGTATAATCAAAGGAGAGCATGTACCTGATTTTAATGTAAGTCTGCTTTGAAGGTCGCTCGTCTGCTTTAACTTTGTGCTGTCGTATGACCAATTATGTGGTGTGGGTGTTGGTGGTTGAATATGGCAGTGGAGACGAGGAAGGCGAAGAGAACGAACAGAGACTCAATTGATGCTTCAGACCGGCCGTTTGGGGTTTTGATGCAGAGTGCTTGTGTGTGTGTGTGTGTGTGTGTGTGTGTGTGTGTGTGTGTGTGTGTGTGTGTGTGTGTGTGTGTGTGTGTGTGTGTGTGTGTGTGTGTGTGTCTGTGTGTGTGTGTGTGTGTGTGTGTGTGTGTGTTTTTGTACATTCCAGTGTATAGGCTCCCGTGTGCATGTTGGCCTTCTCGAATATTCCTGTGCTAGTTTTCAAGGGGGAAAAGACAATAGTGCGATGGAACACATATCTTTCCCATTAGTTACTCCGAAACCAGCAAAACAGCAAGGTCAACACACACCTCAGCTGCTCTCTCCTTTTTGCCAAGCTTGGTTCCCAGTGCAAAGCCAAAATAAGTGTCGTAATTATTCTCATGTGCTGAAATGTTTGGTACATCAGATCCAGGGACAGCTCCATGTGAAGGCTTAGGATGCTGAATGACACCTGGAAGTCAGATGTGTCATTGTCTGTAATCTCTGTGGAACATCATTTACTTCATCATTCACTTAGCTGCATATATACTTCTGTGTTAAGAGGTTATTCCATATCTACTGTAGCTAGGGAACTATAGTTAAAGCAGGACACAGCCCAATCATGTAAGATACATCCATCTAGTGTTGCGAGGTGCCATCAACATGTGAAATCCAAGGCTGAAATATAAATCAAAACCTGCGCTTTAGTAGTAATACATTTTTAGAGACCAATAGATGTCAAGGATCTGAGAAGAGACTCAGAAGAGATTCAGAATATGTCAGACCAGCTCATGAACCTGAAACCTGACTTATTAAAACAATAATAATCCTCCACTCTACTCTTGGACTAGGTGAAATTGGAAAGAGGATGATTAAATAGTTTGGATTAGGACACAAGTAAAGGTGGAAGACTGTAAAAGTGTTAAGGTGTAAATACAAATATATTTCATATTTCAAATTACTATTATACAAGCACGGTTACATACAATGTTGTATATTAGAGCATGAGATCAAATATTGTTCATTGTTTTCTGTACGTTACAGAGGGAAAGCTGCGAACTTGGCTCATGCCTTCAAGTGGATGTTGCAGTTGTTTATTCAGATACTCCGATAACATACATCAAGCCAATGGGTACTGGCTTACACTGCAAGACTAGCTGCCATGCAAGAGTTAGTAGCAGGGTCAATAGAAAGGGCACAGAGTATTTTCACTGCAAGTGTCTGAGAGTGTGGACGCGCGTGTGTTGTCTGCAGGAGGCTTAGGTTTCGATGGAGCTTCGTCTTAGATGGAAAGTTGTGTCGACTGATGCAACACAGCCTTCAACACAACACAGCCGTTAGAGAGTTGGGCAGAAAATGATGAGGGAGATGAAAACAGAATGAAAGAGAGTCTTACTATAAGCGTGCTCCGAGTGTGCCAGTTCAAAAGTCTGGTGGTCTTCCTCTGAAGGTTGTTAATTAGTGCAGAATGTAGACTACATTTCTACTGCCAGCACTAAAGAATAGAGGAAAGAGATAGACAGAGAGGGAAAATTGTATAGCTGCCAAGAAAGAGGAATTTGTGATAGGTTGAGAATGGTTCCAAATGCTGGAGCAAAGCATGGATACTACCGGGGTTCCTGCCTCCTGACCTATGTGTTTGCTGCAGGCCCCTTGAACGGCAGAGTCAGACACAGCACTACAGTGAGCAACTGTAGACAAGAGCAGTAAATGCAATGAGAAATTGCAGTGTTTGGACTTAGGCAAGGGGAGTAGTTCAATTCATTTCAGGTCTACATTTTGACCATAGGGATACCTTCAAGTATATGTTCTTACAGTGGTGATGGTCATCCTATTTCATACTCAAGATCTAGTATAGTATGTCAGAGCCATGTGTAGACACATGAGATATAGACTCCAGTGCTGTATTTCAGCACAGAAAGAGCATAATGTACATTATAAAGTACAGAAAGGAGGTGAATATGTTACATTGTAAAGTGTATAAAGTTAGAGGGGACTGAAGCTGCTTAGGGGGAAACGGGGAAGCCCACACAAACGTGTATGCTGGCCACACATCCATCTCACTTGCACACACAATAGAGGCATCAACCATCCCTGGCTTCCAGGCTTTGCCCAAGGAAATTAATGTTTACTCTCATTATTTGATGGTTCCCTTTTGTGTTGTTAAGGTATAAGGCCATGCAGGAGGATGTTCAAAAGGCCTTAAATCCTTTTAAAGATATTGCTCAATACTCTGTCAGGTGTTGCTTTGCAGATATGCTATATACTATATAGGTTAAGTCAGGTGCCGATTCAATCTGGCTTCGTTCAAGCCGTTCACAAACGACAAGTGTTCAGATACGCTTGCCAAATTGTGGCATTGCAATTCTTAGAATAACCACACACGGCAACACAAAAGAGAAACCAACGTCCCTGTCTGTCAAGTCAGACTGAATGTATGTCACATTTTGTGAAGAACGAACACCTCGTCAAACAAAGCAGAATGAAGCAGGATTGTGGATTTAAATAAATATTGCCAGGCTTCACAAAGGTGCTCTTTGGGATCACACATGTGAAGACTGGCTGAGGTGTTTATACTGTACAAGAAACAAAAAAAGTCATAATCCAAATGTACCACTGTGTCACTACAATTATTCACCCAACCAAACTCCACACACCCCACCACACAGCACGGATGGAGGTTTGATGAAAAAGACCATTATCTCATCCCAATTCAGTGTTTCCCACAGGTTGGGAATTTATTTGGGGTGGTGGGTGGCGCAGTGTGTGATCGATGTGCATGCAAAGACTCATGCAGTTTACAGGGGGAAAGTGTAAACCAAGTTATTTACTTTAGCTACTATTTACATACGTCCCCTAAACATCCCACAGGCAGACTATTGGTAAACTCTAGCTAGGCGCTTGCACACAGAGGGGCCCTTAGTCCCCACTCAGTTATAGCAGTGCACATAAATCTGACAGGTGTGTGGCCAAAAATTAGTTAGTTCGAAAAGAGTGAAATAAGGTGTTCTAATGTGAGATTGACCTAAATTGGTACCGAATGATTTTATCTACCCGGGCAGGTCTTAATCTGCCTGGGCAGGCCGCCCAAATACAGCATGTATGGGAAACGCTGCAGTTGCACCCCCCCGACTGGCCACACTGTGGTGCCTTGTGTGCAGCAGACAGAGGAGCTTGAAGGAATGATGAGCTGATGGTTGCTTTATATCAGGCTTTATATACAGACAGGGATGTAGAACTGCAATTTACAGAACTAACAGCTATTTTCATTATAGACTAATCTTTCAATTATTTTTTCGCTTAATTAGTTTATCGATTGAATGATTAATTATCAAAAAGAGGTAAAAAAACTGAAATGAAAAAAAGGACAGTTGCAGCCTCCCATAGCTCAAGACAATATCTTCAAATTCAATTGTTTTTTTCAACCAATGGTGAAAAAAAACAAAGATATCTGATATCTGGTATAAGAGGGAAAAGTGCCAAATCCTCATATTTTTGAAGAGGTAAACGGCGACTCTTTTGCGTTTTACTTGATGAATGACTGAAATGAATAGTTCTTTTATCAAAACTGCCGGTAATAGATTTGTTTTCATCAACTATCAATTAAAAAATTAACTGTTTCAGTACTACAAGGATCCATTTAAATTGGGAAGCCTATGAAAATCCAGTGATTATATGATAGTTGTATTTATAGTATAGAATCTTGTAATCATTTTCCATCTCTCCGTCTCACTCAGTCTCTGTCTTTCTGGTCTGCCTCCTAACATCTGCTTCCAGCCAGCCACCTGTCTGCTGTCAAATGCAAAATTAATGTACGCCGTACACTTGTTAATTATTTCCCCTGAATGTAGTCATGTCAAGCCGAATATGCATAACAGGATTGTAAAGAACCATTTTATTAGAGGTGATCACTCTCTTTCTCTCTTCTCTCTCTCTTTCTTTCTCTCAGTTCAAATGCCGTTTCTCAGGTCTTTTTATCCACTGAAGTGGTATGGTGTATGTGTGTGTGTCTCTCTTAGCTCAGCATGCCTCCATACACCAACTAGAGCTTGTTTCCCAGGAGACACACAACTGCGTGTGCTAGGAGGGTGGCAGAGGGATGGTTGAGGGGGCGGATGGAGGGAGTGGGGTGATAGAGGGGTGGCATGTTGAACTGGGGATGGAAAGGGGGGGCCTGTTGAGGGGTGAAGTAATGAGAGGTGTTGTGGGAGGGGAGCTGCGGAGGGGGTGGCAGCAAAGCGAGGCCAGGCCAGGCGGGTGGCATGGCAGTGGGGCCTCCTTGTGTCCTGGTCCCCCTTGTCCCTCCTGGTCCCTTTTGCGGACAGCATCTGCAGCCTGCTTTACATGCAAAACACACCCTGCAGAGAGGGCGTCTACACATGGGGCTAAGGGGGCCAGAAGAAAAGCATTCCTGAGGCAGTGCTGGGAGAAGAGGGAGGTGGATCTCTTCAACAGCCTCTCTCTACCAGTGTCTCTCCCAGATGAAGCCATGGGGGGATGCAGTAATGAGGGATGAGAGGATAAATTCACTGCAGATTATTTTGCTTTGGATCTGGCTCGAGCTCATTTCCATACACAGTTAATGCTATTGTTTTGTTACTGACAGGAGCTCAGTTTCATTTACACTAGACCTGACACCAACAACCCAAATTCACAGTGATGTCCTCTTTCCTTTTTTGCCCAAGAACAAGCTGCTATGTCTGTTAAATGTGAACGTGAGCAGACAGGAGAGTAGAGTCATCTTTGAATATTTGAAAAAGGTGGCAAGTAGCAACTGACTTTCTGCCCAGATCCTAATGTTTTCCACCTCTTGCCCCTGACCTCTCTTATGACTTCTCCCTTACCAGAGGGTAAGGGGTTGTTCAGAGTTGTTCTAAAACTAAAACTGTTCCCTGTGCCAGCAGTATAGCGTCCCATTGTTAATAGAGGAAAAAACAATGGAGAACTGGAGCCTAATATTATAATAATGTATTTTATTCCATGGCTTTCTCTTTTTCCTTTTTCCTTCCATTATACATAGTGTTAAGTCACTGCGCTGCCCCGAACAATGTATCCAACACTAACCAGATGTCATGGCATGTGAGTCATCTCATGCAGAGGACAGTGTGTGTGTGTGTGTGTGTGTGTGTGTGTGTGTGTATGTGTGTGTTTGTGTGGTGTGTGTGTGTGTGTGTGTGTGTGTGTGTGTGTGTGTGTGTGTGTGTGTGTGTGTGTGTGTCCTCAAGGGAATGCCACCTGCCAAGGAAAGCAGGCACATGTGTACATTCCACGTCCACACACCTGATATTTTCTGATAATATTTTGCCATAATAACGCTGTAACAACACAACATTTGCCTTCACGTCAGTCACATGTCATTACTTTCAAGTTGGGTCACATTAAGCTAGACAGTGTCTTTTAGAAGCATTAGAGAAAATAACACAGAGACATTTTGGGGCTGATGTCTCACAGGCATTGTAGTCAGAGCTGGACTGTCATTTTATGTCTGCTTTCTCTGGAGTCAGTCTGAGGTCATCAAATGTCTTGGCTTTATGTACTCTGCCAGTGACTGAGGAGAGGTGTAATTGACTAATTTTTGGGATTTAGGATACTCAAGTGACATTTTGTGGTGTTTCATCTGATGCAGAATAGGTCGTATTTCTTTGCTGGCCATGACGGGAAAAGGAGAAGAACTTTAAAATGTGGTTCTGGTGCCACTTGCCTTTGTCAGTCCATCTGTTTACTGTCAGATGCCCTTGGTTTTTTTGGAAAAACTTACTGCAGATGACTTTATTAGTGTGCAACTTCAACATATTATCTTCTAGACAGATAAGTGTTTGATCTGTCATACTACTAAAGGGCTCAGCAGGAAAAGTGGGTTCATAAAAATAGAACTGGTCAATTTTCACTTTTTCCAAACATCCATCTTTTTTTGTACCTAGCCTTACATCCCTCCATATTTAGGCACATTAAATAAAAGTGACAATATGACTCTCAGGCTGTCTTTTGACTTTTTCTGAACAGTCTTTTCCTCTGTGACTTTTGTTGTCTTTTTTCCTTCTTTTTGCTTTTATTCATTCCTTTCTCCTCCATTTGTCTACTTTCTCTCATTCTTCAGCTCTCTCTGACAAAACTCCACTATAAACAGTGTCTTGTCCCATCTGAATTCAGAATAAAGACCGTTTGATCAGCAACAAACAACTATTTTAGTCTTGTCTTCCATTTCCAAATGACCCACTACCTCTCCTACTCCACAACTAGTGTGTGTATTAATAAACTGAGGAAATGAGTGTTGTTGCCTCACTTAATGTTAACATTATACATATCAGGACATAGATTGCTCAGGTTTCAAAGCACAGGGCGTCAGAAGCAGTAGTTTATGGGAGAGATGAATGAGCTGTTTCCATGCTGTTATGTCAATCAAAGAGTTTGAACCCTATCTAAATGAATATGTCTTTTCATTCACTGGAGTGGAAATTGTCTCAGTGATTTCCTCGACTTAATACATACAGAAACACTCTGTAAAAGGAATACCCAGTACAGGAATAAGGTAAGCACTGTAAGTCAATCAGCAAGTTTGACCTGCTACAAAATACAAGCATTGTGTCGTTCAGATTTTAGCCGCAGCTCTCTCTCATTTATGGCAAGCAAGGATCCTCAGGCCTAAACTTGTGCATGTCCAATATTTAATGGCAATGCAAATCCCAAGAACATTGTTCAGCATGATTAACAGATACTACTTTATACCAAACCTCTGACGCACATCATGAAGCCACTTAGAAAAACCCCTTCTGTTGACATTTTTTGTCGTGCACACACTATGTGCTTAGAATATGATGTTCATCCACATTTGGTCTGAGAAAGGCCCCACCTTCAGTTCTATCTCCTTAAGAGGGATTTTGCACCATGCTGTGACTTTTCAAAGAGATGCTTACATTTTCTGAGGCATACTGATTGGTAACTTCTCTGGGACATTCAGGGCTATTAACTAAGACTTATTTATACAGTTGTTAATCATAGATACATGAAATTGTGAATTAATTGTACTGCACAGCCCTAATATTAACCATCTACCGCCAAAGATTTTAAATACACTGTGGTGAAGTTTGTGTATGTATGCTCATGCTTGCATGCAGCTGGTTGCACATGCACTGTGCAGCCTCGAGGGAGCTGCAAGGAGACCCCAGGAGCAATAGCTGCTACAGCTGGGAAGGTTGGTCTGACTGGTAGATTGAAAAGCTGGCTGGCTGGCTGGCCCACTGCTCTGTTCTGGGCCAAAAGAGGAACTCCAGGAATCATCTTTTGTGTGCTCCTCCAGCACATACCTCACATGCTTGCACACTAGAAAGGAAAGCCCTCATTTACTACTCATAGCTGCTGAATCTTCACCAATTTCTTTCTGTGCATTCTTTGTTCCCTCTCTCTTTCACTTTCTCTTGTTTTTTTTCATCTCACTTACTGCAGTTTAAGAAAGCCTCTATCATGCCCAATTCCAGATGTTTAAGTTTCTCTGATGGAAGAGGTAAACCATTGTATAATTGCAAACGTACACAATTAAGATCCGGTTTTTAGGTCATGCTCTAATCTTAGCTGGATGCCTCTCTGGGCTGCCCAAAGACTGTACTTAATGTCGTTGTGCTGAGCGAGTGCATGGTCAACTGTGTGCCATCCTCAAACAGAAACTCCTGTAAAATAATCCAGTCACTTTAAAAGCGGATGTTTTACTTTGCTGTTTTGGAATATGTGCACTTCTCAAACTCTAGTACTCACATCCCCAACAGGAATGCTATGTGCGTAACAGGATGTATGTGTGCAGCATGCAGATATACTTGTATACCCACTTATGTTTCTGTGTGCACACTCATTTGTGTGTTTCTGTATGGTGGAGTGCATCTTAATGTGTATACAGTATGTGTCAGAAAGAGCTCCAGCAAATTCATTTGTGTCTTATTAATGTAGATGACAACATCCCCAAAGTGTGGAAAAAACAAACACCAATAAAAACAAGTAACAATACAATTATAGAGAGATTCTTGAATAGTGCCATATCTTAAATGAAAAAACAGAAGTCTTTCATGAGACCTGACATCATTTGGTTACATTACTGTATGGTGGTTTACATTAAATGTTTGCCTTGAGTTTTTTATTTGAAAGTCGTATTTTCATTGCAGCTAGTAATTGTGGGTCTTCTGTAGCAATGAGTGCAGATGTAGCTGCTTAAAGTCCTTCTCCAGTGCTTGCATTGTGCCCGTTTGTCTTCAATAGCCTAGCCATATTTTCCATCATCATATGTGGTGGTCCACAACAACCTCACATGAGCACCCAGACGTTCATTTATGTTCATGTTCTAGGAAATGGAGGCTTGCTGTACTGCAGAATTAAGCTTTAATTTAACTTGAAACCTTCCTTGAACTCAGCTGAAACCTTATATATCTTTTTTCTATCTGTGTTCTTGAGCAGCTCAGTTTTCTCCTGTTTATAGTTGTCGAAAATAGTTTGTCTCCTTTTATCCTCCTCCCTTTTAAGTCACACTTCTCGGACACCAAAGACAAGATGGAAGCCACAAGTGTTCTTTCCCTGTAATTTTCCATGTCTCCCTAAGCTCAGAGCATGAGCAGATGGAGATGCAGCTCTCTGTCCATATGTGTGCATGTGCACCTATTTCTGTGTGTGTGTGTTATGAAATAGATGTATACAGTCATGTCCTAAATCTCTACTTTGCATTCTCGATTTCCCACTCCTTGCTCATTTCCTTTTTGGTGATGTACCCTAGATGTCATTGTGCAATGTTGCAACCACTGTTCACTGAAATCTCAGAGCCTGAAATGAACTTGAACATCACTGGCAGTAATTCTTCAACCTCACCCAGCCACACACTTCCTTCTCTGTCCCTACCCATCCAATCCTCTCCAGCTTTGGTCAGGGGGACCTGGCTGGTGATCCCTGTGTCATCCCTCCTACATTCCCTGATCCCCGTCTATCCAGCCTCCCTTTACACACACACACACACACGCACGCACGCACGCATGCACTCACACACACAACACCCCCCAGGCGGACATCCCTGTCTTGTCCCAGCTAGCTAGCGGCTGAGGTGCGAGGGGAACAGGAGGCCCCACCACTGGGCCAGCTGTTCCAGACTCCCTTGCCGCCCTGGGCCCCACATTCCCTCATTCAAGGGAGCTTTGTAGTTCTGACATCTTGGAACAGTTGAGCAGCTCAGCTTCTAATGCTGCTGTAATGGTGAGAGAGAGGGAGCGACAGAGAGAGGGAGGGAGGGGAGGAAAAAAGAATGAGACAGGCTTTATGTGTGCTTGCTTGTTACGCTCAATCGCTCCACTCCTCCCTCCCTCTATCCCTTCAGCCCCCTCATCTTGAATCCCTTTACTGTACTTTACCATGGCCTATGCATGGGTGTTTTGGTTACATCCCGTCTAGACCAGTGTATTTTGCCATGCTGTCTTGTATCTGCACCATACTGCACTTAGTGCAGTCTGCTCAATGATGCTATTTTGGGCTATACTGTAATATAATATTCTATAATTTTCCATCCTGGATATCATAATGTTCCATGCTGTGTTCTATCTGTTTGCTGAAGTCTGTTCCTAACCCAGACAGTCTGAGTCACACTGTTTTATACTGTGTTTGTACCAGGCACCTACTGTATTTGTAGAAGCCTGCTAGACTCCTGGTTAGGTCATACTTTACTGCACTGTGCTGTACTGTACTGTGCTGTGTGGCTGCTGTCTTTGCCAGTGATGGTGTCCTGGCCATGTACAGGAGCAATCTTTTGTGAACTGCGACGCTATCTGATACTGGAGTGTTAGCTGGGATGTATTGCACTGTACTGTAACTGTGACTCCCCTCTGCCTTCTTCTCAGCCAAACTGTTCCACTCTCAGTCCAGCTGCCAATTTCAACAGGGAGAGATGCCTGTGGATCATGCTGCAATCCAGTTCACCGAAATCAGTTAGACAGAGTTTAAGGGGAATATATGGGTAGAAAAAAGAGGTTTTCTCTGCAGTTTGTTTCATGCAGCTGTGATGTGTTAATCTAATGTAGCCAAACAGAGTAGGTGTTATCTTATGAAGTTAAATAACCTTTAACAGCAGCCTGAAGTCTGCTGCTGAATCAATAATGGCTTTCTCTCTATTTCCTAAGCCTTAGGATTGGCATAAAGTTCAGTATGATCACTGAGTGCCAATGCTTAAATGAAGTCCAGAAATGCATGTGCTCATCTTTGTTTTGGCAGACGCCTTTTACCTACCATCAGCGTATCGCTGTTTTTTGCACTTAAATGCTTTCTGTATATTTGTCTGGTATGCCTTCATTCCCAGAGCTATCTCTGTCATAGCCTATTATATGGATGATTGGCATCGGTCCAGTGGCGCTAAGTTCTACCTTGCTAAACTCCAGGACTTTTGCCAACCTTGCACTTTACATGGCCCCATTTCTCCTCAATGATATGCCATTCAGGAAAGGCCAGTTTTATGGGGTAATCAAGAAGGTTTATCTGAGGTTATGGAATTGTAGATCTCAAGACCGGACTAATTGCTCTCTCGACTCCCTTGTCACAGTGGAAGGGCTATTTGCTTAGGCCACTTATCCGCCGCAATCAGTTCAAGTCACTTTTGCTCCACAGAAAACTTCATGGGAAACTCAGTCTGATCAGGTGCCAAGAGAGGTTTAAACATCCCACCCCGAAACAAATTGCAGTGTATGTGAGCATGTGTGCACTTACGTGTGCACACATGCCTGTATTTGTGCATCTCTGCATGAGTACACATTTTCCCATCTTTCATGCGGGAAAGACGTGTGCCTGAAAATAATAGGCCTGCTCATGATTCAAAAAATCTCCATTTGAAACAAACAAACTGGGCTCTTAGCTTGAAGGATCCCTCTGGTCAATGACATGCAGACCTTTTAAATTCCTCCAAGTACAACTCCCTCAATAGTCTCACTGATGGAGCTTTCCTACGCAAATAATGGATATTTTCCCCCCTCATTCCACTGTCCTGCAGATACATTACACACCCGCAATGAATATCCTCTTGTTTGAATTTCGTAAGCAGCAGAAAAAGAGTGCCTGTATATGAGAGAAATAGATGTATAAATAGGGAGAAGGACCTCGAGTGAAAGATGTTTTGTTTCTTGCTGTAGTACCTACTGGTGACCTTAAGATGGAACTGCTGCATTCATTTTAATGCTTTCCCCAGTAAGTGTCCTCCTGATTCTGTTGTGGTGTTCACATGCCATAGTGAGGATAAAAACCCGACACTACAGAACACTATATGACTTAATGAATAATAAATGAATGGGAAGACCCCAAGGCTTGAAAAATGTGATGTGGATTTCTAATATCTAAAAACTTGTGACATTATGGCACCATCTGATTTGAACTAGACAACAGTGACAGCTTAGTTCCACCATAATATGCTTAGGGGCTCATAGGGAATCACATGTGTACAATAGGCTTACAGTGACAGTTTTAAAGAGAGAAGGACTCATGAAGATAATCATGTTGCTTCAAATGCAGAGATAGTACCAGAGAAATTTTGTTGGGGACAAATTTTTCTGCATATCAGTCGCTTGTGGATGAGTTTTGCTCAATCACAATTCTAATAGAGTTTTTTTAGCCCTAAATTCCACAACCAATCCCACTTCTAACTATAACCCCAGATCTACTATTAATAACACTCCACACAAGTAAAACCTGTTGACATATTTTCATATTATCAGGAGACTCACTGGAAATTTGAAGTATGTTGGTGTGCGATTTTACACATGAACTTCAGTTTACTCGTCATGAGAGGTACTACTCAGTCCATGAAAACAGTCATTTACTGTCTACTGAGGCGGTGGAGGAGCTTTCCAAAATTTTAAAATACTAACACACAACGAAATGTTTTACACAAAGCCTGCATTACAAACTCCAGGTGAGGAGTTTGAAAGATTTGAGTCTTTAGGAGGCAGGGGAATGTAATGGACGTTGCTGACGCTATCCTGTTGTATTATGAGAAATGTAGGATCCCACTTTTTTAGGAGCTTGACAATTCCTTTTTTTAATTTAATTCCTTTTTTAATCTGTGAGTCCAAAAACTTTATAGAAGTCTAATACTAAGTCACTGGACTACCTAATTAGGTCTTTAAATAAATTTAATGACATATTCAATCATTTGATTGTAAATCAAATATCTGCAGTGGACACAGTTGATTATAGTTTCTCAAAGTTAAACTATATAAATTTGTGTTGTAGCAAGTTTTTCAAACAGGCTACAATATATGATAATGAACAATTAGTTAAAAAAAATAATGATTATTTCACACGATTGCTGAATCATTAGCCGGGATAATCAATAACTGAATATTATTTATAGATTGAAACACCTGTCATCAATATCTGACTATTAATATCTTATATTGCTAAAATGGGTTTATATCATTAATGAAATATAATTCATCACATTATGACATCAACACAACCTGTCATTTCTGAGATACTGTGATGCTGACCCCTCAGTATCTTTATTGTTAAGTGAAACACTGGAAACCTATTAGTCATTTACTCACTACATTGAGACCAATTATACCAACACACTGTGGCAGGTGTGAAAGCACACAGAGTGAGGTCACAAATTCTGGGACAATTTAACCGTCCAAACATAATTGATTTATATTTAGTATTTACCAGGATCTGCTGAAGCCAAACACAATACATACATCTTAAATTCCACCATGTGGCACATCAACTTAACCGCCTGTGCTGCTTTTGAGTTATTTTTTGATTGCATTATCGCTTATCATGATTATAATGAGACAAAGGATGAACATAGCATCAGTCCTATGTTGTGACTACAATGCAAAGAAAAGAGTGTTTATATCTGGCATATGTATGTATAGAATTTCACAACAAAAGCTATGTTTGAGCAGTTGGGAGTTTTGAATGACGGGACGCCTGTCATAATGTGTTGAAGGACAGACAAGGGAATTTAATTTTTTTTTTCAATCTGTCTCAGTTTCAGTCTTGCAATAAATGTTTGGGTTTTTTTTGGTCTTTTTGTTTTTTTTCCTGAGAAGAGACAGGTCCCATATTTTCATAATTGTATAAACTGATCTGTGGTCATGGATGAATCAGATTTCAGCTCTCAGAAGCTTTATGAATACGTTTTTCAGGGCTAGGTGTTTTCTTTTGAGGCCTACAGGTGTGCAACCACCTGAGTCTTACCGTTGAACCAGTCTCCCTTGAAAGATAGTCTCCATTCTGCCAGCCAAACCAGCAGTTCACACTGATCCAGTCACACCTTGCCTATTCCACATCTTGACTATCCCAGTTTTACTGTAGCCTGCACATTTAGTTAATTGTGTGTGTATGTGTGTGTGTGTGTGTGTGTGTGTGTGTGTGTGTGTGTGTGTGTGTGTGTGTGTGTGTGTGTGTGTGTGTGTGTGTGTGTGTGTGTGTGTGTGTGTGTGTGTTTGACCATCCTAACAGATAAAATGATAAGTGAGGATGAGCAATTTGTGAGGTTATGCATGCATGTGATGATGGACCTGTCGTGTGGTTTTATGTAAAACATAATGTCCATGTTTACATGTTTGTTTATACAGCCGTTGTTAGGCACATCTGGAGAAATGTGCGGGTGGTTTCCCTGACTTAAACCACACATTTCGATAGAACACTACATGGTCAATTGCTAACCTTATTTTGTGTATCAAAGTACCTTTTTAGGTTACACAGCTACTCTTACATTCAAACCACAGTTGTGACAATTATCATTATCATAGTATCCTTAATTTAGAATTTAGATTTTCATTCATGGCGTAATGCTCTTCATGTTTTATCTACAGTTCAATGATTGTGACGGTTTTCAAAGCATGTGTGGATGTCGAACCTTACAGTTATGCAGAATAATTTCATCTGTTACCAGTTATTTTCAACCTCATTGTCGTCACAGTTCATGTAACATGTAAAAGTTTGAGCAAGGCGTGTAAAAGGCAACAAAGCGGCCATTGTCAAACTACCAAACAGCAGAATGGAAATGCAGTGACGCAGTGAAGACTTCATGTACGTCCTGTTCTCGGTATTCATTTTTTGGAGGATTTCTAGGAATGTGAGGCAACTGGTGTTTTGGGTTTGTTTTTTCTATTTCCTGTTTAGGTTTTTTTTTTTCTTTTTGTATAGCTACACACAACTCATAACCATACACAACTGATATTGTCAATCCTATAACGGTTGTCATGTTGTCATCAGTTTAGGTTTAGAGATGAAGGGTGGCTTGGTTAAATTCTGAGGGCCAATCTTCACCTGAAAGACTTTTAAATGAGTCCCCTCTATAAATATTATAAAGTATAATGATATTTGATTTGTGTGTCTGAGAAGTTATCATTTGCCAAAGTACTGTGTGTAATTTTACAAAACACGAAATCTACACAAATCTAGTTTTAAATTGTTGAAAACATTTTTTTAAACTATTTATAGCAGCAAAGACTTTGCTGTGATTGAGTGAAAATTTCAGTTTTTTTAGGCGTGAGGGCTGAGCACTTAGAACCGTTACCTTTGATGAGAAAATTGAGCAGTATGTGTGTGTTATGCGTCAGTAAATTCAAACCGACCCACCACTCCTTTTATGCGAGAGAAACAGATGACCAAAACCCACTTTTAACATGCTTTACGAAACTTCACCAGCTGGCTGAAACCACAGTGAACAGAATCTGCAACACTTCACCAGCTGGCTAATTTCACAAAGAACAGATATCCAAAACCTGATAAACTGGGGACTGATCAATGTCTTCCTAATGGATTTTTCTTTTGAATAACCATCCAAAACCTGCTAGCTTTACTGTTTTTTAACCCTACCTGTCCACTGCTGTGATAAGAAAGGATGGGAAAGGTAAATTTTTTGACCTCCTCTCCTTCATCTTTCTATTGGTTTCCCAACGGTGACGCCCATGTTTTGTCATGGCAGTGAGCAGTAGGCCTCAGGTTAAGTTGGTGACTGAAGATTTGAAGGCCAGGTACAATCAAGTACTGAAGTGTGACCACAGGATGTGGGCATAGATATATATCAGTATTATCTGTTTGGTTCAAGCCAAGAATTTTTTAACAATCACTTCCATTTTTGTTTGTTTCACAAAGCATGTGTCATTGTAGTATAGTTCTGGAAAGATGTAACAGACAATTGTGTCTTTTTCTCATGTGGCTTCTTTATCTTTAATTTTTTTCTGGTAAATTAAATCAAACTAAAATTATTATCATTTAAAAGGAATCCTAAGTAGGTAAACAGGTGTGGAAGGAACTTTTACGTGAGGTGGATTGCAGTCACATTTTAGGTTGTTTGTATTGAATCCTGACATCCACCACAGCAGCTCAATCCCAGAAGACTGTGGCTGTTTTGACCAATCAAAGAGTCAGTTGTCTGCAGAGGAAACATGTATTGGTGATAACATCCAAATTCACTCATTCTTGGCAGTTAGAGTCAGTGCCGGGAAGACTATCAGTGAGATGATTTCATAAGAGACTGTTTCATTAGATATATTGCTACATATCGAAAACACACACTAAACGAGCTGAACAGAGGAAATGATTTGGAAATAGTGCATTCAAGTTTCCTGTAGGACAAAAAATGTAGGATGTCTTTATCCACAAGCCAGACTTGTGGTCACTTCACTGATGATGGGAAAATCCTTGGAGTACCAATTGTTGCTGACTAAACAAGAATAGTACCTATGAATATTAAACTCTAAGCCTATGGTGCTTGGCAGGAGACAGATTTGTTTCATATGTCTCTGTATGATTAGTGTCAGTGTATTGAAGTTTACTGTCTGTGTTTGCAAAGTTTAAAATTCAAAATACTCACATCCACCAATCAGCCTCAACAGAGACCTTCTATTGTCTGTTCATTTCCAAATGATTTGATCTTAGGGTTGCATTCATCCAAGAATTTGACTCAGAAATAAGACACCTTGGCGAGCTATTGTGCATGTGTAATGGCATTGTGCAGGAGGCCTCAGGCTGAGCTGGTGACTGAAGGTTTGAAGTGTGTATACAGTAGACCTGGTGGGATAAGCCAAGGATTGGAGAGGGGAAATTGGGGGTTTTCTTCCTTTGACAGCATCATTGCTATATTCATAAAGCTAGACTGTAATTTTAATTACAAAAAAATAAAACTGGTGTCAGACCAGCAGAGTGTCATCCATGAAGGTATTTGTGACTTGTTAAGAGTGTAAGGCTTGAGGAAATGCTGTTGTAATGACTAATGCAACCCAGCCAGTCAGTTATCTACTCACTGTGACTTTGTTGGTCCGCAATCCAATACTGCTGTCTGAACCTTTAACTAGTTGGATGCTCAGTGGGTCTTGGAATGAGAGCAGACACTGTGAGACTCCTTAATCCTACCTTGTCAGTCAAGGGGCCTGACCAAAAACAGTCATTAGGAGTATTTCACTTTCCACTGCAAACAGGGCTCAAGGGGAAGCTGAGGAGACATGTGCACTAAATCGGCTGCTTCAAAAAGTAAAGAAATTATCTTGTCATTCACAATAAAGCCTGCTAAATTCTTGCTATAACCAATATGGCAGACAGCACATTCATCAGACACTCAGAAGTTGCAGACAGTAACAATGTTGTAGTTCAGGCAAAGCTGTAGCAAAGATTATTGGAAGTGAGGTTTGCTCAATATGAAGTGAGAGAGATGTGCTACATCAATTATTTGTTACTTTTGTTACCGTGTTGATATTGGTGCAAAGTAGTGATGCATCATTATGACCTACTTGTGTTGTTGGCAGAGTGGTTAATGACATAACAGTGTTCGCACTAGGTTGTATAGAGCTGAAGAAGTGGAAAAAAAATCCTGAAAACATTTGCCACTGCGAAGCAAATATTATGACTATCCAAAGTATTAAAAAACATAAAACTGAATGTGCCCAAACTAGACAGCTGATCAAGCCCTGGCAATGAGATGGAACTGAACAAATTTAGCTTAGTAGAAATTAAACATATGGCTTCACATCTTTGTTAACTAATTTTTCCTCTTCTTCCTCTTTTATAATTTTGACAGTTATGAGATTTTGGATTTAGTGGAAAGATAAATGAGGGAAAATCGGTCTGAAATGGTGTGTGGTCGCCCTGCGACAGTTGCTATGTTACTTATGTATCAATCTGCTGCTCTTGTGGAGGGGGCTGAGACAGGACCCAGGTCTTCAGAGATTTCTATCAGCCGTCGACTCAGATTTTGGAACCATCTGGCATGCCGAGGTTGGGGCTGTGCAGCTTACCTTGTGACTTTCTGTGTGCCGTGGCCAGCGACGTTTGACTTGCGCTTTCAAGGTCATGACCCTCAACTCATTTCCTTCCATGCAGCCATTCTGACAGCAGGGTTAAGTTTATATGATACCCTTAGATAAGTGCTACTTGAAAGTGCCAAGTTTCTGGAATCAGCCCTCTCAGCTTTGATACTCTGGTTTCTGTTATGACCCCACTCCGTCCATATTGGCCCTCAGTCCATCTGGACAGGCCCCACACACACACACAAACACATACACACAAACACACACATACACACACACACACACACACACACACACACACACACACACACGCACACGCACACGCACACACACACACACACACACACCATCCTGTATTATTATGCAGCTTCCCAACCCAATAGGATCTGGAGTCCCAGGTTGCTTATTGTTTCTTCCTTATCATCTAATTCTGCATATAAACAATCACTTTATAACAAATTGCTGCAAGTTTAGTCTTTCCCATTGCAGATACACACAGATCTTACTATATGTAACCACTAAATTAATATTTATTACTCTTATGGAATTGTTGCAGTGATAAGCTTAAGGCATCAGTACTGAGATAATGTTGTTTATTGAAATATTAATGTAATAGGTCATTTACAACTCTAAATAACTATATCCATAAAGCATTTTATCCAAAAGCATTCAAAAGAACAAGTATGGTCCCGGATAAGTTTAGTGAGTCTATAATTACCATTCTCAAATATTTGGAGGGTTTTTGGTTATGTGTGGCCGTTCACAAAGTAACTCTCCCCTGAGAGCTGCCCTGGAATTTGTTGAATCTTTGAACCCTGTGCACACCCGGCTGGTTTCACAGGCCTGAGGAATCTTTCAGTGGCCCTTGGTGCCAGGAGGAGGGCATCAGGTGTCGGGCCAGAGCCTCAGTCCCCCCTGCTTTGGCTGCCCCAGGGTTTTCGAGGAATGAAAAAGCTGTTGAGATTTCCCATGCTAAGACTAACTAATTGAGAGGAAAGATTGCAGGAAAAGTAAAAATATTAAAAAAAAATAGTGTTTAAAGTGATGCAGGTACTTTATGTGAACATATGTGTGTAGACGTACATATCTTTGTGTTCCTGCTTGTCTTAGGGGACGATGTTTGTCCATTTCTATCTAGAACTGTAGTAGATTGGTGGAGGAGTTCAGTTCCTTTCTCTCAGTGGTACGTGTGAGTGTTGTTGTCCTTGATAGACTTGGTCCTCTGATAGAAGTCAGCTGGTCTCCTGAACTGAGAGAAGGGCAAGGCCAATTGCAGCATCCCCCTCACAGGTGCCTCCCATCCCCCCTGAAGGACAGCAGCACTGGCTTGTGAAGCAGAGTGAAGGAGAGAGGCATAAGACTACTGATTGAATATTAGAACAAGTAACCATCCAACTGCAGAAGTAGTATGACAGGTCTTTCTAAATGACAGTCCTGTAGGTGCAAACCAGTTAGTGTGCTGTTTCATTTTTCTCTTAAAATAAAATATATTTACAGGAGGAGTTCCTGTTTATTCCTCTCCTATTCTAGAGGAAGATACATTTACCTTGCCAAAACCAAGACACACCTTGTTTTGTAAGATTTTTCACTCTTTTTTATAATGTTCATTTGTCTTATGTGGTATCACTTGAACAGGCAGCAACCAAAAATGGAAAAGCCCCGTTTGGTTTTGATATGAGATAAATACAACATTCGGTTTTTGTGTTTGATCATAGATTGGGCTGTGGCCTAGCAACAGTTTCTTAGAATTTAAAGTTACCCCTCTTACCTCAGGTGACAGTTTCATTTTTCGATACATTTTTACAATGTATGAGAATGAGACCTTTATGGAATTAATTTCCAAAATAAAAGACTTAAAAGTAGTGCCAGTTGTAGTATAATTATTTTTCACAGGTGAAAATGAGCACACCATAGAGTTGTTTGTTGTTATTGCATTAATATGGTTTGGGGTCTCAACACATGATTTCAGAAAATTTTAAAAGATATGCCAATCCGGTGAGCAGTTTATAATCACTTGTGTACAGTGTTGCCATGAATACCCTTGTAGTTACTTGAGGTTGGGACTATTTGGACCACAGTGGGCATAAAAAAACTAAACAGAAGCTCTATGATGCACCCTGATGTGATGAGCCATCAACTAAAGTCAGTTTGCAGCTGCTTTGGCTGCACTTCACAAGTGTCTTCTAAAGTGCTGTTTTGTATCCACATTGGTGTTGTTTCCTTCCATGTTTCTCTTTTTGCAAATTTGTCTAGGACTGCTCAATTGGCTGTTGATAAAGATCAAACTGCTGTAACAAGTAGCTTTCTACAGTAAGTTGCAGAATATACAACGGTCTTAAAGAAGACGGAAAGAGTTGGCCAGCCTTGATAGACACTGTAGCACAGTTCTGCCCTGGCATGTACAGTATACCTTTACCAGTGCACAAAAGTGGCTTATGGTGCTACTTTGGATATTGAGGAGAATCTTAAAATCCACTAAGTTTTCACCAATGCTGTATTCTTTTATGTGCTCTGGAAGTTACTGCTGTAGCTGTATTCTCAAAACATGCACCATCTCTGTCTGATGATATGTATTTGACATGTCTTGGTATTGCCCACAGCTACTAACCTGCTAACAGTCTTTATACTTTATACATTTTTCACTCATGTTTTTTTTCTATGTTTTGATGGGACCATGTGCAACCTTCACAGCTATTTTCTGATGTGAAGGCTTGCACAAGGATGGTATTCATGAATGGGCTTGAGTGTGCGAGACTTGCTGCTGGGTTACTGGGAGTGGTAGTCACCTTGAGTAAAGTGTCACGACTTAGGAATGCTATCGATGATCGCTATTTTTACATGATAGCCTTGAGGCCAAGGGGAGTAGTCGGACAAATAGGTGGGCACATGGTTTTACCTGTTCGAACTCAACATCTTAGATGGGAATGGATGGTTTTCAAACATGAATGTTAGGATTGTAATTATATTAAGGATATGGCTGTTGGCCAGGCATTTGCAAGGGTGTCAACCTATTTCTTAAATGTTTGATCTCCAAGCTCCATGAAAGCTTTTGTGTCATCGTTAATACCTTATTTATTCCTTACATCACTATTCATTACCATATACTAGGTTATGGTTTAAATAGTTTATTAGGTGCTATTGATATCAAATTGTCCTGATGGAAATTTAATTTGAGAGAAGGACAACAGAGGTTGGAGGCATCACCCTGGAACACAGGCTTTGATTGTCAAGCCTGTCTGACTTGGTCAGAAGTTCAGCCATTCCGCATTCTTGACTAAAGGATAAAGCAACCCTAATCCCCTTTACCAGGTAGCTAGAATTGGCAGTGGAGCCAGGAATTCCTGCGGCATACCGATTTGGGGAAGTTGCTAGGGTTTGGATGGACAATTTGAACAACAATAGAGTACACTCATTCAGAGAAAAATAGGGTTTAAGTTTTGTTAGAAAGTCTTTTCACCACATAGATAGGTACCATGTGGAATGTGACATATTTAGAGTACTTTTGATTCAGAGGCATTGGCCACTATTTAAAAAAGTGGGCTGGGTGATTTAGGACATCCAGAAGTAGGGTGGAGTGCTGGGAAAGAGAGCTAGAGAAAGAGAAAGACAGAAACAAAGGGGAGGGAAGGTGGTTATGAAAGGTATGGATGTGTGTTCCTGATCTCATGACAGCCAGGCCATAATGTGAGCATCCACCCGGGGCAGAATATAGTAACAGCAGGCTCTACAGCAGCTTACCTGGCCAGCAAACTGAGCCAATGACCTGCCAGCCTTGCTTCCAAAAGTCCGATGTCAGGGATCAGGATCAGCCCAACAAGAGTGACTTCAGAGACACAGAAGGCAGCATCTAGCTCTTTTATCTGCCTCCATAATGCTGCCAAAGACTCAGGCCTTCGCAGAGGTGGAGCTGCATTACTGACCTGTCCTGCTGCTTCTCTCAGGCCCAGTGGATTAGCTGTGAAAAGGCCCCCAGAGAAAAACTGTGGGTGAAATACACTGGCCTGTCTTTGTCCCGTCTGTCTGCTGGGCTGGGGAGCACTGACTTTAGCCCTCTGTCAACTAGGCCCGGTGAAACCCCTCAACAAAAGCCATTCATCTGTTGTACTGTACATGCCAAATGGCTGGCATTCCTCTTCACGAGTTGTTTTGTAAGCCGCATCTGTCTGTCTGTCTCTGCAATTACAAGTCTGTTAAGAGAAGAATGGTTTCTGTGCAGCTGGGGTTTTCTGCGTTTGCCGAGTAGATCTGATTAACCTTCTGTCTGCTCATTACTGACCATTGGCCAGACATGTTTTTTTAGCGATTCATTCATTGAGACACAAGATTAGGTTTTTGCTTATACAAGAGCTGTACTATGTAAGGTCACATACGCTATATGAGGTTCTTTGTCAGCACACTCTAATTGTAATTACGTGTATCCGGTGAATCAACCATTGTATTAGATTTCTCACATTATATTTGAATGGCTTTGTTACCAAGTTATAATGCATGATTATATGATAATTTTCCATCACTGGGGAGGATTTACTCAGTTTTATCTATATGAGAATGGGTCTATTATAATTTCTCATTATTCTCTGATAAATTACATCTTTGTGTGTGTAATGAACACATCACAGTCTTGTTGTATCAGCTGCAAAAGCATCTTTGAGTAGTTCTTGATTAATTATAAATCCCTTAATCAGAAAAAATGTAAAGAATTTGTCACACTGCAGAGCAGTCACATGAGCTTTGCAGGCTTTTAAAATGTGTACCAGTCTGAGATGCAAACACACAGAGATAATTTTTCAACTAGAAAATTTATATGGCAGGAGAAGTTAGCTAAACACCCAATTTGGACCTCAACTACTATTAATTTTTTGCCAAACCTGATGTAAGAGATAACAACTATACTGTGCAGTCTGTAAGAATTTGGTACAATTACACATTTTCTGTTCTGCTTACTACTCCAGCACATCTGTAATTTATAAATAAGGTTTACCGGCTGGATTCTGGCTTTAAATTTGAGGGTGTACAGGAAACAAAGAAATCATAAATTAGGAATTGAAGGACGATTCATAAATTGGGGAGACTATGAATGAAAGTGCTATGATACCTGTTCCCTATTCACAAAGTATGGATTTTCATACCCTCAAACATCTTTAAATCTGAAAGGAAGCACTTTCTTCAGTTTGGATTTGAAGCCAAAACAACAGAAAAATTTGCCCGTGTCAAATACCCTCTGACTACACTGCATGTCTGACTTGTTATTGTTACTTTGAAATTAATGATATTGTGGTGAGAGTAGCTGATTAGCTAGGGTTTGGTTTAAGAGCAGGTTCAGATTCAGAACTGGTTCCAAACTGCAAAAGAACCAGGGATGCATCTAAAAGAATATTTTAAGATTAAGGTAATCAATTCCTGAAAGCACAGATCAGGCATTATGCAATGTGGTCGACAGGAGCAAAGCCTGAAAAGTGTGGTCAAAGTTCACCAAAAAAGTAGTGATGCAGTAAAATGTGATAACTGTTTGATTAATCTCCGAAAGTGCAAGTTTATGGGAATAATTTAATGGATTTGAAGGAGTCATGACACAGCATTCTAACTGCATTGTATAGGACTAGCTTGTTTTTTAAGTCCTCAATTGTACTTCAGCTCAAGAATTAAATACGATTCAGATGATTCTGTAGTAATTTATGTCCAGTGGTCAAATTCAGTTTGTCCTTTGTGTAGTTGGGGGGAAGGTAACAAGTGTGACTGTCATGGTGCTGGATAGGCAGCAACTGTGTAGGACCTTTACATTACAGACCGGAGTTCTTTTTTTAACCTAAAATAACCTCAGTAATCTTAACCATACCATATCAGTTGATTTTTTTCCCAACCTTAACCACTTAGTTAGTCATTGTCTAACCTAACATACTATGATTGACATGCATTGATTTTGTCAAAATAATAAAAAATACAGCATTGCTGAAATTGAAGTTGGATTTTCGATTTAGACATCTTTTGCTTCATTATTAAAATAA
Source organism: Xiphias gladius (assembly GCF_016859285.1). NCBI lineage: Eukaryota > Metazoa > Chordata > Actinopteri > Istiophoriformes > Xiphiidae > Xiphias > Xiphias gladius. The sequence goes on along the minus strand of NC_053407.1, from coordinate 8,482,005 downwards.
TGCAAAAAGAACCCGGATTTACTAAAAATCAGGGATTGATCAACAGAATCATTAAGATTGAAATTATTCCCAACCCCACAATTACAGTAGCTCTATGAGTCAAATCCATCGATTGCTGTTTAAAATAAAATCACTGTAAATTGTAAAGTACCAGGAGCACCTGGGCCCACACAGACCTGCAAACTCCACAATCAAACCCCAGGGCCTTTTCCTTTTTGCTTTTTTTGTGTGAGGTGACAGTGCAAATCGTTGAGTTTCTCTGCTTCCTGTGATAAATCATGGCTAACTATAAATTTTGGAATTCCAAACCAATGTGTAAATGTGATAAACTAACAATACAACCCTTCTTTGAACCAAAGCAACCGAACTACAGGTTTTGCATGCACCTATATGTCATCGACACCCAAAATTGTGTGTGTATATCTTTGCACGTGCAGGATTATGGTTGTATGTATTTGCATCTGTTCTCTTTGCAGATTACAGGGAACAGACACAGATTTGAGAAATAGCATAGTTTCTGTAGGCCAATAAAAGAGTGTCTCTTTTGTACTACTGGCTGCAGGACATGTAAGCAATGAATCAGATTTTTTTTTTCTCATCTGAGAACTCAATGAATCTCAAACCACTTTGAGTTGCCATAGCCTCCAGTAATGAAAATACTGCTATCTAATTTATTAGCGTTGAATATTTGTTCTTGACACATGAAAAAGCTTTATAATGTGTGTGTGTGTGTGTGTGTGTTTGTTGCCTAGCTCTGGGTGGTAACTCTTGGCAGTAATAAATGGCAGAATGATTAAATCAAAAGGCCCTGCACATTTTCATTCTCAAACACATACAGAAGAAGATGATGTTCCCAGTATGTGTTATGTTTTGTGGGTGTCTCCACAATGGGGTGTTTATGAATGCTGAGATGAACAAACCTCTTAATTAGGTTAGTGTCAAGCCAACATTGTAATATTGATGTGTGTAAGATTCTCGCTGTTTGGAAGGCAAAACTGGCAGAAGAAGCAAAAAGAAACAAACGCTATACACATCAATACACACAAGATGACTCAAACCAGTGTGACTATATTAACTGTAACTCTTGTTACTGTATTTTACTGTCACAGATGGAATGTTTTTATGCTGCTCATCAAAGCAATAGCCTTGTCCTCTAGATATATGAAAGACAACTGTATAATGTCTTCATTAATTGGCTTTGAGGAAGGGATGTGGGGTAGTGGAGCTCAAACTCTTGTCACTTAGTTGGTATCCTTTTCATGTCCAAAACACACACACACACACACACACACACACACACACACACACACACACACACACACACACACACACACACACACACACACATACATACATAAAGACACAAATTGTGGGACATTGTTAACCCCAGTCCTGTCACTTTCACAGAAAAAGGCCTGTGTCTGTGTGAAGGTCAGGTATTACTGATAGTCTAGGCTCATACCACAAGAGCCCTACAATTTGCCCTGTGTCATTTAAAATCTGCCCCATTGCTTTCACACAGTCAACCCAGCTGTGTCACCGAGTTCTTGTGCTCAAAGAAGTGTGCGTGCATTTGTCACCATGTCATCCTGTCCCACACGCAGCGCTCCGTTCCCACACGGTTAAAGAAACGCTGCCCAGAGGTCGGTTGCCCATTCCCAACCAGCTCACCTTTTCAGTGGCTGGAAATCCCCCAGTGCACAAAGAGGGCAGATATGATACCACAGCACTGCAGGCGAGGGAGGGAGCTAGGGACAGTATTGATATGGCAAGGAGTTTAGTCTGGGAAAATCCTTAAGGGAATACAACCAATTGTTGTTAATTGTATGGGACTGCATTCTATCCCAAGTGCTGCTGGTATGTGTTACTTGTTTTGAATTGGAGAGACAAGTATACTCACTGATGATCAGTGCTTGTGTTTTGGTTTTTTGGATTGGGCTTTTTTTTTCAGTTGGTGTTTTATCAATTCTCTGAAGCACACATGTAGCATCACATGTTCACATTGCTCAGAGATCGCCTGTTTTATCATGCATGTTCACACACAGCTCATTGTGATTTAAACTGCAGGCTTTTGTGCCTTCACACATCTAAATGTGCTTTTGAAGGCAATATATTGATACCTTTTTAATCTAACTTAGAAATTTCCACTTGGCATTTTCCCATTTAGTAGCTATCCTGGAAGTACACAGTTTCTTTCAGGATTATTGCAAATTATATAGGAGAAATATATTCTCCACAGAGTTCCCACAGTAAACTAAAGGGGTGGCAGCAGGATTAGTGGGGGATATTTGCTGATGAGAGGACGCGGGCTGTTCAATCCTGGTGGTCCAATAGGGATAGACAAGGTGCATTTCCAGTTAGTCACTGCACTGTGTAATAGAAATTGTTAAAGAAACCAGAGAGGCAAAGTCTACAGAGAAATCCATGATGCAGCCACAGAGATGATGTGTTCCCCAGGGCAGCATAATGATGCTCTCAGTAGGACGACGTGGTTTGAATGCACTTCAGACAGAAAGGGGGAGAGATGTACAGCCCCATATGCATCTACTCACCACATCATATTTCCACAGCCATGAATGAGGCCCTCACACAGACAGCCCCCACTGCTGTCAGACAGTCTGAGCCAAAACCCTTCACAACATGTCCTCTACACAATGCAGAGAAAAACTCCTTGGTTTTGCAGCAAGCAGAACCCTTGGGGTGGACATGGTCTTTCTTCAGGCTGCAAGAGCATAGTGATTCAGAGAGGGAGGGAGAAAGAGAGATGGTTTGCTTTTTTTCAGAAATCTGGAGAGCAATGTCATATATACCCTCAGTGCTTCATGTGGTCTCTTGCTCTTTTTAAACCATGTTTTCAAAATTGTCTACTGCAAAATTGGTTTTACTTGATGAATATGATGAATATTTGATGAATATTCAAATACTATTGTGGGTCTGATGGTGATGGAGATTGGAGTGCCAATTAGGGCCACATTATGTGAATATGACATCTACAGTAGAGATCTTTCAAGATAAAGCACTAATAGAACACTGTGCCACACGCTGTGAAGAGGAGACTAAATAGGACAGCTACCAGATCAAATGTGCCCCATTTCTCTGATTGCAATTAAGTCCATGGCTAAAAGCCAAAGAGCTCAATTGTGGATAAGCGCAAAACACTGTTTCCTCAGACAATAACATACCCAGACTTTGTAATTGTTGTAGTCCTGACCCACCGTTTGTTTTGTTATTGTATTTTTCATTAGAAATGAAAAGAATGTCAAAGATTTCAGAACTTGATACAGTGCAAAGTTTTCTTGTACTAATGATCATATTTTCATAGCATTTAGACTGCTTTGAAATTTTACCCTAAATCCTTTCCTGTGTCCATTTCTGATTGTTTGGTATTTTAAATTCTTGAATATACAATCAAAAAAGAAACAAAGGTCTCCAAATTGCTGTTCATTGCTGTTTTGTTTTTATATCTGTAAACAATGTAAATGAATCACCAGGATATTATGTTGATGAGATCATTTTGAGATTTCCCAGTATTGCATAACAGTTTTTACAACACATTGAGTAAAAAAAAAAAATAGTCCAAAATAGGTTGACTTTTTTTAATTACACCCAGCACTTAACAGTTATCAGAACATAATACAGATGTATTTTCAAGGTGTGTATGTTGATGACTCTTAAAGTACTTCCTTTTACTTTCTTTACCCTCCCCAGGCTAAAATCTTAGGGGAATTTTCAGTCAATAAGCCTATTTAAAGCCGTCATTTGTGTTTTTTGTGGGCCAGAAAAACCTGTTTTGACAGCATGTGTGTCCATTGTTGTTCCAGCAACGTGAGGCACTGTTGTCTGTGGTCTAATTTGGTCAGAGTCGGCTAATCTCAAAAGGGTTACATGGCAGCTGTGAGAGTTAGCAGAGGTCCATTAGCCTTTGGATGTATTAAATGTGCATCTTACCAAACCTTGAGCTACACTAGAGCTCTTCTCAAGACTGTCTTGCTCCTTGCCTGTTCGCTCTCTCTTGACTGCAGTGTGTGATGTATGTCTTAGTCCTTCCTCATCCCTGAGTCTCCCCATCTTCACAGCTGTACTGAGCCCTTCTCCTTATTTCTCCCCCATCTGCAGGTCTCTGCTCAACTGAGCGGACTTTGTCTCCCAACTGCCCCCTACATCAGTCTCTATTTGGAGTTAGGAATCATCTGGAATCCCCTTTTGATAAGGGGCAAGAGATATTGCAAGCCCAGGACACAGGCAGGAAGCTTGGCTAAAGCAAGGTACTATTTTGGTTGAACACTCCCATTGTCCGTGGACTGGGGATGGCTGACTGCCTGGGGGAGAGGGTGGAGGGTGACAGAGAGAAGAGGAATGATGTACTGTGAGGACATCGCACTAGTACGCACGCTCTGACTCTTCTCTCTGTCCTCCCTCCTCCAGCACTGATCATTCAGAGGGTCCTCTGTCCCCCCTTTTTACTGTTGAACTCATTGCAGTCACACTCTGAAACATGTGCAAAGGAAGGGGGTAGGGGTGGGGGTGGAGGGGGTCTCTGTTATGTAACAGTGCCTTAGCTAACAGGAGCTCCAGTCTCTTAAAGACGTAGTATGCAGAGGTGCAACTGAATTTGGACATCAAAAGCTATTAATAGAGACAAGGAAGAGATGATGTCAAGTTTTAGTCCCATTTCTGTTGTAGCAGACAATCCCTTTTGTTGTTTGGCTACAATGATGCCAAGTGCTAACAATAACTGCTTTTAGGAAAGGGTGGGTTGACACGATGAGAGAAAGGGAATGTCGGCCTTGGACTTTTTATAAATCAAGATGTAAATACAGAAAGATTTATGTGGAAAGAGAAGAGCCCGCTTAGTAGGAGTGTACTCGGAAAATGATGTGTTGTCATATCTTTACAGGCTTGTAAGGGAGTCCCAACTACCCCTAAACTGTAAACAGACTTTTAAATATTTGCAACAACTTTCATAGTAACTTTCTGTTTCATCTTTAGAAGTTTATACAGTATTTTACAGAAATTTCCCAGGCAGACTTGTAAGTCTGTGAACTCAGCAACATCACAAGGCCACACAAAGACACTTACCGCACAAACAGAAACACACACACAAAAATCAATGTATGTTACGGGAAATGGTTCTTGTTTTAGTTTTACTGGTACGCAAGGTCTCATGGCTGCATCCTCCCAACTGTCAGAGGCCCTTGTTCCTTTAGGTCTGAATCCCTCAGAGACCGTGAGACGCATCAGCTCAGACAGGAGTTAACGTAAAGCATCCAAATAACTCAAACTACAGGGGTCTAATTCCTTATTTTCCCCATCATCATCCTATCATCTGTCTGAATAAAAAGAAAATCTAGTAGCTGCTGTCCTAAATGAGAACAAACTGCCCAGCCATCTTTAAAATGAGAAAGTAAAACTACAGATGATTTTTTTTGGGGGGATATTTCCTGGCAGTATTAACTTATGTCAGATGTTTGCAAATTACTGTAACATTTAGACATTAACCACTGGGTAATCAGGACTAAAACAACACAGCAACAAGTATAAGCTTTTCAGGGTCCGCTCAGAAGGCTGCACAAACAAACAAGATGAAGGTCATAGTAAATGCTCTGGGCTACAAGTACGTCATGTGTGGGCCACCGCGTTGAGCAGCATTAAAGGCCACACACACTCACACCCACTCATACACGCAGATGTGGATATGTGGATAGATGTACTGTACCTAGAAACAGCATACATGTTAACACATGCACACGCTCCTACCACATGCAGACCCACGTGTTCCTGTTGCTGCACTCCTCTTACCGACTGCTCTGGCTGAGCCACTGAGCCAGCTGGTGATAACAGTACTTCCTCCTTGCTCCCCTTTTGCGCTTAGCTGTTGTGTTCTTACCATCTGTGGCAACTGGCTGGGGCTGAAGCATCATGTTACCTACACAACTGGAGACTCAAGATCCTGAGGACACACAAGCTACGGATGCATAGCTAAGATCCCGTGGATACATACACATCTCATGATAGTGACAACTGTAACGGCCATGAGATGTGGAGGTGAAGAGAGCAGAAAGAGGGCCAGGCTACTTATTGTGCATTTGGACACAGGCAGAAAAGGTGGGACTAAATGGCAGAATGTCCCTGGAAGGAAATACACAGAAATATATGTAACATTTAGAAACAAATGTCAGTGTTTTAGTGAGCAATATCAGCCAAGAGGAGTTCAGAAAGGGAATAGATCCTGAGAAAGGAGGGAGAGGAAAAAAGGCATGAAATAATTGCAGAGTCAAGTAATATACACTTTTAAATATTGCAATATTGAGTGTGGCTGTTGCTCAGGAGGTACAGCGGGTCATCCGTTAACCGGAAGGTTGGTGGTTTGATCCCTGGCTCCTCCATACCGCATGTTGGAGTGTCCTTGGGCAAGATACTGAACCCCAAAATTGCCCCCGATGCATCATCAGTGTGTGTGTGTGTGTGTGTGTATGTATAGAAAAGCGCTGTATGTATAAAAAATACTGCTGTATGAATGTGTGTGAATGGGTGAATTTTCTGTGCCACTTTCCGTTGGGACCAAATTGAAGAGTCTACAGCCATGCTAGCAGCTATGAGAGGCTAGTAGTGGTGCTCTGAGCTAAATACTAATATCAACATGCTAACATGCTCACAATGATAATGGTAACATGCTAATGTTTAGCAGGTGTAATGTTTACCATGTTCGTTTACCATGAGGCCATTTGTACAAAATTTAATAGCAATCCATCCAATTGTTGTTTTCTTATTTTTTTTCTGGACCACAGTGGCTGACTAATCAACAGATTAGTATTACCATCCATAGAGTGATGCTGGTAGCATCGCTAAATATTTTTAATGCTGCTCAGACAGGAAAGTGCTTATGTTGACGTCTTTAAACATAACCATGAGGGCTTGTTATTAGAATAGAAAGATTCTCCAATCAGGAGTCAATTCTTCATAAAGGTTACATCCTGGTAAGCTAGAGAAGGTGGTGAGGAGGCAGTAGAGGGAGGAAGGGACCATAGGAGGAGAGTGGGATGAGAGGAAAGTAGGGCCGTTCAGCTAAGAGGGAGGGCAAGAGTGGCATGTAGCTGGATGGTATCCTTGGGAAAGTTTGCAGCTCACTCTCCCACTCCCTGGATCTTAGCTGGGGACAAATACCACATGGAGCTGAGAGGAAGCCCGCTGGAGTGTGCAGGGCTGTGAGCACACAGGAATGTTTCACTTCAAATGGAAAATGTTCACAGCTGTTGGTTAGGCTATCTCTCTCACTCTATTTCTCCATCTATATCTGTCCATCTCTCTCAATGAGTTAGAAGCTTGCTGCTATGCTTAATTCAACTCCTTCTGTTCTTGATCCTGAGTTCCAGGACAAATCAACATACAGTACATCTTGTCATGTGGGTCCAAAACAGCAAAAGACCTGCAGTCCATTTTGTATCCAAAAACATAGCTTCCGAAACCCCATACTTGAAAAAGTGTGGCATCATAGTACCTGAAGGCCTTACCTGGCCTACAAACAAAAGCGACAACAAGGACAACACGGGGTTTCCTTCCCCTCATCAACCTTTCTGGAGTTTGATGAGGTTGCCTTGGCTGCACATGAGCTGGATCTCTCACAGTTTTGGGTGTGTTTGTTTGTGTGTGTGTGTGTGTGTGTGTGTGTGTGTGTGTGTGTGTGTGTGTGTGTGTTCATTTGTAATACATACATGCACACACCTTCCAGCAGCAGCCACTTTCCCTGAGGGATGAAATAAACACAGAACTCTGATCAAGCCAACCAGCAGGTGTATAGGTACATTACAATTGAATATGAGATACATTTTTACTGCTTTTTATTAGAGGTGGGCATTTCAAGCAAAAATACTATTCAATATTCAATGAAGACTATTCGACCATTCATCTGGCTTTGGATGTTTTTCCTGTTTGTACAGCAGCATCTAATCTCACAGCGCCACACATGTTTTACTAGTGCCTGGTAATAATGTGTTCTTCTTTTGTTGTTTAATGGCAATTAGTAAACAGCTTTTAGGTGCATTACTGCCACCTTCTGGTAGTAGTTACACATTACTTACTACCAGGCACCAGTAAAAAAAAGGGAAAATATATATATTTTAAGACCAGGCAATAGCTGTATAAACTTTTCATTTTTTTATAATTTAATAACTTAATACCTTTTTATGAATTAATGACTATTCAAAATTCATGACCCATCCATCTACTCTTTATTCGTGTGAATTTGATCATTGGGGTGTTTATGCAGCCATTGGACAACATAGCTGTGTGTCTGTGAATGTGTGCTATAGCTGGGACTCAGACTGGTCTGACTTAATCTGATTCTTTTACAGATCACTGCCAATTTTGACACAAAGATAAAGCTAACTAGGTACATCTGTACAATCTAATACAATCCAGTATAATAATCATGCAATAGATTCTATAGCTTTGAAATGCGAAGAATGTTTTAAACCTTCAAATCCATTTTCAGTGCTGTAGTTAGTGATGGCATTGTATTGGATTGGGTGCTGTGGGCTAATCTACAGTAGTACACAGAAACTCTGTGGAAGAAGTTCTTTTTTGTTAAAACTTCTACAGTGACTTTATGTCGGCGTTGTACAGCACATGTTCATGTTGTTTTCTACTTCCCTTCTTGTTCTTATCATCTTTATAAATACATAGTCTATCTGCTGATTAATGGTATGGTAATGGTAAAGGGCCAAAGGGCGCATTCAACTGTTTCAAATTCAAGAGGCACGTGCTGGGCCTGTTTGCAGAGGCTGGCACAAGAAGCTTGAGATGTGTTTCTAATATTTTGTCCATCCCCATTTATGATTGAAAGCGGTGGATAAATGTTTGCATGGAAAAATGTTTGGGATGTTGTAATATAAATTTTCACAACACCTACAGCCAAATAAGTAAGATATGAGTATTTGCCTGACTATGATATGAAGTCCAATAAAACACTATCACTAACTACGACTTCAAAAATTTCAGTAAAGTTACACAACCTAGTCCAACACAGTTTTGAGAAAAAACTGTTGTTTCACCAGGGAAGTATTTGTTGCTGGACTGCATTAAATTGTACAGGTGAACCTAATAAACTGGTACCTCAGGGTATGGTATTAAGATGCTCAAAGTATTGGTCAGTCCACCAGTTGTCATCAGCTTATTATTTTTGCAATGATGTGCTGATTGTATGTATTCAGTGCACATCTGCATTTTGTAATGCAGATATTTGGTTTCTTAATGCACAATGTTGATCTTGTACCTGATCTTGTACCTGTGTGCATATAAGAATGCAACCTCCCCTTCAGGCGACCCCCACAAAGCCTACCTACACACCAACTATGGGTATGTGTACACACATGCTCACACACACACACACACACACACACACACACACACACACACACACACACACACACACACACACACACACACACACACACACACACACACACACACATACACAGTATACAAAGAGTGTATATATACAACACCACCCAGCATACCACCCACAAACTTACCCAGAGGCTTAAACCAGGGTTTTCTTTTTTCTTCTAAAACCACTTCCCTGCCTTTCCCTTGCTCCTGGTGACGACATTCTCTTGGAATTCACTCCTTGTGCTGGTGGTGCTCTCAGAGAGAGAGACTGACTGTGTTGTTCAGATCTCTCTGTGCTCTGCAGCCACTAACCAGGACCATTTGGTGTCTCCTTTCTCCACACTCTTTTCTTTACCCCTCCTGTTCTCTCTGTTGCATTTATTCTCTTAATTTTTTTCCTTCACTTGTTCTCAAAATTCAGTTTTACATATTTGGTTTGAAATCAGGCTCCCTGTGAGCATAGGGGGTCCACAGACTGGAGGGTGCCATTGGGGCAGTAAAGGGGTGGCTAAATTGTGCTGTAGTGGAGTGGTGGGGTGTATGTACTGACGTCTGAGGTTTGAGAGCATTGCTTCTCTGTCATTGCATGCCTATATTGTATGTGTGAACAGTGCATTTACAGTCAACATGCAATTGCAGATATCTTTGTACACTGTGCATGACAACAAAAAGGCTGATTGTGCATGTGTGCGTTCAGTGGGTGTGTGTGAGAGAGACATGGGGGGCGTGCTGCTGGGTCTTCTGGAGGCCTGTGAAGGGAAGGTCTCCCCCTCCTTTGAAACCCTGCTGGCCCTAGATTGATGGGGGAGGTGTTGCCTCTGCTCACTCATCCATCACACACTTTATTTGGGTTTTAGAGGAAAGGAAAAAGGAAAAAAGACTTCCAAAAATATCAGGATTGGGGGCTAGGTCGTGGAGGGTTGAGGAGTTGAGTAAGGGGAGGCCCCTTGTCCTCCCTAGCTCCCCTCTCCTGCCCCCCTCTCTTTAAGCAGATGCTGGAAAAGAAGTCTTACCCTTGTGACCCCCTCCCATTCTGCAGTCCCTGCATTGATAACAAAAGACAGATAAAGCCAAATGGGGGGCAGATTTAGTGGAGATTAGCGAGCAGGTTTGTGATTTCCACTGTGGTTTCTGTCATGTATGAGTGTACGTGCACATGTTTATAAGCGCCTGATAAATGTGGGGTGCCAATAGCAGAATTTGGAATAGGATGGTTTGAGGGTGGTTGGTGGTCTTTGTCTACCATCCAGGCTGGGCAGGGTCTATTATTTGACAGGACAGTGAGGCTAGAAGAGGTTGCAATGCTGACTGAAGTAACAATGCATGTAGTGCCAGCCCTTGATGCCTCCCATGACATGATAAGACTTATGTAACACCCAGGGCTATAGTAACACAGCCTGTAAACTCAGATTAGACTGGTTTACTTACAGCGTAAATTATGTATATCCAGGATTTCTACATGTGCTTTGACATGATGGATAAAATCATACATATTTGTTTGTATGCCTTCATCAGAACTTATGTCATAAGAATACCAGTGTCACGCAGGTATGATACGATGACTGACAGAGGAGCTCCGCTGAAACTTTTTCAGTATTAAACAAATTGCAAAGATTAAACAACTGCACTTACTTACTGTACTTGCGTGTCACGCAGCATTTCGTTTCGTTGCTCTGATTGTTATGTAGGTCTATCCAATGGTGTCCAGAGGCATTTTGGTCTGCGACCGAGAGGTTCCAGACGAATGGGTGATGCCAGGCTAAGTAATCATCGCTTAATTATACCTTAGAACTATAGACACCTAATTTGATCAAAGACATGTGTACAGCAGAGGCTAAATGGCAGTTTCAATGGTTAAGAGTCTTGTAGACTTGTTGTCTGTGGGGAGTTTTACTCATAAATATCAAACATATTATCAGGTGATAGAACAGGTTTCTATTTAGACTTGGACATGTAGCAGCAAGAACAGCACAGCAAACAGTCAGTTCAGCTCTGCTCTCTGGCCTTTGTCTGAAGTGCCTATAGGAAAGTTGGACTTCTCCAAGGGGACTATCAAATAAAGAAATCACTGTTTCCTCTTATTGCTGTTGTCGAAATTGGAGGCGGCTCGTGTAGCTTATGCCAAACTAATATGAGCAGAATAATAAATAAATAAACAGAGAAAGGGAAAATATTACCCTCTGAAATTACACATTGGACTTTCTATTCATAGTTTTAGAGAAAATAATGCAGGTCTTGACAAACAATCTGTTTTACTGTTTATCATTCAAAACAACCCTGTCTAGACTTGACTAAGAAGACTCATATTGTTAATCATGGAATTCCTTTGCAGGAAAGACAGCAAATGTTACTGTGCTTTCTGTCCCACCGTGATTTGAATATTGAATTATTCATTTTGCCATAATCCAAATGAATTAAATAATTCATATTCAGAATAGAAGCTGCTTTTGTTCCCAAGTCAAAGTAAATCAAGCTAAATCCCACAGTTTTGTGATGTTAAAATATGAAAATGTGAAATTGAAGCAAAAAAGGGGACCTGGTTGGCTTATCCTTGTAGGTATGGGAGAGTGTTTGTTTCCTCTGAGAAGCCTTTCCAACTGCAGACCTCATGGTGGAGCCCCCAGAAGCTCTATTTGAATGACAAATGTCTTTCATTTCTCAATCGTTCACAGGTTTTGGTCAGTTGTGGAATTTTGGGACCTATTAAAGCCCGTTGACAATGACTTTCACCCCCAAGGCCACCACAGGGGTACGCCCCCCTACTGACCTCTCCATTGCTGCCCAGGCCTTACTCCAATGGTCTTGCTCCAGGGTTCTGATTGGTTCAACATAGTACCCAAAAACCCCTCTAGGGTCAATGTCTCTTTTTTCCCTGTTGCACTTTTCCTCCTTGCTGCCTTGTTCTGGCTCAAGTCGGGGCTTATCAAAGACAATCCAGTTCTGTCATGTGGCCAAATCATCTTGACACCCATTTAGCATGCTCATCAGAGGAAAGTTATGAATATTCAAGATGGCGCCAGGGGCCACTTAGAGGCAGAACGGAAGAGATGAGAGAGACAGATAATGGAGGGTCTATGTCCAGGAAAGAGGAGACAGTGTGACAAAGAGAGACAGAGAGGAGGATTATATGTGTACGTGTAAATTAGGACTAGGCAGTATATCAACTTTTTAAGGTATATGGATATATTTTTAAATGAGATATAGGATGACACAATTTATATAGCATTTAGATAGTTTGATATTGCGTTACATAATGCAACATCAAAGTCGAAAGTTAATTAAAAATATTGAGCAGTCAATGAATTTTGGAAAATACCATCAGTTGCAGCCAGAAGGACATTTGCTTTGTACAAATAGGTGGATAGTGGTGGATGATTGGATTGTACTCTAAGCATTCTTCGATGGATCCACCAGGGATCCGCCACAATAGAATAAAACTAAACAGAATGGAACAGAATAGCATTCATATGTTTATGTGATATTGAGTTCATATGGGTGTTCATCAGGAACAATGGTTGACTAAAGTTGTGAATTATATTTCCCAGCTGCACGGTACGGATTTGTAGTAAGTGTAGAGTATTATGGAAAACCCTTTGGCACTGCTTATGAATCACAGGCTTTTTATGTCCTTGATCCTCTTGGACTGTTGACCACTGTTTGGTTATGAATGTATTGGATCTTGTGAGAACAAGCGAACCGAGCCAGAAAGGAGCAAGTTTGTCTGAATGAGCCTGCCTGTCTCATTGACACTGATGTCAAAAACTTCTAGGATCCCATCCAAACTGAGACAAGTGGTCATTTTGATTTTGAGAATGCGGCACTGTTCCAAGCTTTGATGTTGCAGCTATTAAAAACTGTAGATGGAGACAGGAAGGGTTATCATGGGTGTTGCATTTTCATGAATTGTAGATATTTGTTGACCCAGATGATATTGTGTAGTTGTATTTTCAGCATATTTTCTGATTGACATAGTGTGGTTACAGTTGAATGAATAATCTCAATAAATTCTTTGGTACATCTCTAATTTGTCTCTTGTCTCAGTTGTAAATTTTCACATTTTGTTCCTGATATTACCCATTGAAAATCTGACCAGAGATTTTTTTGCCCTTAAGTTGAAACACTGAACAGACTGAAGAAGCTTCAGCTGTTTCTACTATGCTTAACGATATACGCCTTATTGTATCAGTTAATCAATTGTGCTTGAAAAAATGTGAATCTGTAGAGAAGACTTTATCAAAAACAGAATAATATAGAACTCACAATATTAATTCCCATGTCTTTTAAATCAAGGCCAGTGTATAGTGCACTGTTTAGCAGTGCAAATGTGTTGTTAAAAGAAAGGGAGATTGGCCTGGTGTACCAGGGGCATGTGAGGGGCAAGAGAAGGACTAAGGTATGGATATGGAGTATTTTTTCCTATATCTCCAAACCAAAATAACAATGTTTTTGCACAGTTGGTTCCAACCAGAGAGGAAATATGTGCACAAATTGAGGGTCCTTTCTTTAGCTGGTTTCCTTATCCAGAACTCACTTTCAAGATAGATGTATGCAGAGATGGATGGGTTTATAGATTGATGGCCTAAAACAAGTATTGATACTGTGGTTAGCCTGTTTCTTGAACTCTGAATGTGTATGTGTGCTTTGCAATTCATTGTTTGGGATGCAAAGCCTTTGAACGTCCCTCCACAACTTGGTCTTCTGTATCTCACTGAGATGAATAGGGGTCAGGGCTGGGCTACCCACTCCTCACCATAGCCCCAAACCTCTAAAAAGACTAATTGTAACTTGCCTAGATGAACAGTTGGGTTCACATACATGTTTATGTGTAGCTATTGTGTTTATTTTTAGCTCAGAGATGTTTGATCATTCATTGTTCAGGAGTCAAGAGTGTTGGATCCATTCTTTAGTAATTAATAGTTTGGGCCAAACTGTCGAGTACCAGTAGATGGAGCTAGTGACAGGGCACCCAATGCTACATGACAAAAAACTGGAAGGATCCTTCATAAATAGAAGTTAAAAACCCATTTCCAGATATGACCGAGAGTATGAATTATTGTACACAGTCCTCTGCATTGCCACACCAAAACACCAGTTTGCACCATCTGTAGGCTATAATGTAAGTCCATAAGTCTTCCCTCTTTGATCCTTCAATTCCAGTCATATTTCCTTCAAGAGAGCTCTCTTCAACTCTGCAATTTCAGACTGATGAGGAGGATGTCTATCTAAAACAGTCGTGGCCCATCTGTGTCACAGGCCATATCGGTCATTATCTGCATTTTATTGTTTTCTCCATGGTATTGCCTTATACCGCCTATTTCTGCCCTCTCCTCAGCACTGCGTTCTCCCTGATGAGTCACAAAGTTCTTTAAAAAGCTAGAGTTTGGTGACAGTGGTAGAAATGATGGTTCTTGTATAAAGTCACAGTTGAGTCATTTTAAAGGAAGAACCTTTGGCTTGGAAATGAAAGCAGCAGTAGTTAATTTCAGGAAGCAAAAACTTAATCCCTGCAGGTTCATCATCACTAAGTAGTGAGTTGCAAGGACTGTGCTGATAGTGGTGACTGTGAAGGATTCTGTTGGGTGAACACCAGTAAGTAATGAGAGGTGAGGTGGAGGAGGATTTGGAGGAGACCACATAATCAGAAGATCCAAGGATGAGTCACACCACAGCCCTTGTCAGTTATAATGGGGTTTCCTGCAAACACATCTGCAACATTGTGTAGATCTCAGTCTCAGAGCTCAGCTGTTTATTGACAGTTTTTCATTTTTCTTCTGATTTGAAAGTAGTAGGTTCGTAGACAAGCTTTCACTAGGCTTGTGCCACCTGTGTTACCAGACTTATAAATCAGACGTATTATAGATGAGTCTGATAGTGGTGGTGGGAGACTTGGGGTCAGAATGCCCTCATTGACCCTACACAGGCAGACAGATACTGTATATTCTAGCCAGACAAATGCTGCCCATCCCGTCAGCTTGCTAGCAAGGGCAGTGAGTTAGATGATAATTGTCAGCTTGGCTGTGCCAGTGCCAATGCCAGGGTGGGCTAGGCCTGATTGGTTTGGCTAAGAGGGAGTAGATCACTGTGGGCATCAGGAGTCTAGAGGGCTAAAGGAAAGAAGTGGATGTACAGAGAGGCACTCACACTCTCTCAAGCATGCCCAGGCTCAGATGACAGCCACACATTAAAAAAGAAGAGAAGACTTTAGTGAGCAAATGATGAATGGAGAAAATGATTCTTGATTGTGTCCACACAGGGTCCGTATTCAAAATGTGCTTTGTATTCTTTTATAACAGACAGTTATCCAGATGTGAAATCAAGCACCAGTATTTCTGAAGACAAGGGGAATGATACAATGGACCAAAAAGGAGGAGCAGCAGAAAGTCTGCCAGCCTCTTGTGGCTATACATAAAACCTCATGCTTGGGTCAGGCTCTTTCTTTGCACACCTGAGTGACATGATAAACATGGCTAAAATGACCAGCGAAGATCTGAGCCCACTTGTGAGCAATCCAAGCTTCTATGTAAGTCGTATGGCTTTATTCTTTTAATTTATCATGGCAAGTCTTGATTGTATGTCCTTGGGATTGTAAAATGGTCACCATGTCCCACAACTCAGCAACTCCTCTTGTGGCTTTTGAATTTTAAATGCCTGTCACTTAAAAGAACAGATGTGTGTAGATGTTGTACCTACAATAGATCTGTATTCATGTCTGTGTGTGCATGAAAACCAAGAGAAAGAATCTGCCATCAGACCCCACCTGAGCTCCATACCTGCTCTGGGTTTGTCTCAGCCTTAGAGGATCTGAGTTTTTCCATCAGCCTGTGCTCAAAAGAACATTTATCACTCAGATCAGTCAGAGTTGTGGAGAAGAGGAAAAATTGGTCTGGCATAAGATCTGTTGCTATGTCCTCCACATTTATGTCACTGAAGTATTTGGTGGCCACTGGAATCAGGACCTCCTGTTTAGATTGTGGGAACTGTTGGCAGTCGGTGTAAAATCAACCAATGTTTCAGCTCCTCATCTCTAAACAAACAACTTCTGTGATGCTTTGCTAACATCCTCACCTATAACGCCCAAACAAAATGAAATAATTATATTTTAAAAAATCAAAGTAAATCTAAGAATGTTGTGAACATTTACCAATTTCTACAACTTTAAAACAGGCTAAAACTTTTATGTATCTATGCAAGCTACCTCTCTGTATTTCATTCTAATTAATTCGTCAGTTTTTTTCTGAACAAAAACATCAATACCCCACAATATGTCACTTTTCAGACCATAGAATGTGTACTACAGCAGAGAACCAGGCATTTCTTTCATCATTGTAATGTATGGTTGTTATATAGGATGTTTTCACTCTCCATCTCCTTACAGTAATGGAGCAATGTGTCCAACAATGGCATCTCTGACATCATAAGTAAATTCCAAGTGTAGCTACTGTAGCAGTAATATGGTGTTAGAGAGAACAGTGTGTCAGCAGTGATACTGAAATGCATCCAAATGGCCCCCTGTTAACATCATAAAACAAATCCAGTTGTCCAGAGGAAAAGGTTCAGCCATGGAAAACACAGGCAACGTACGTCAGGACTTTGACACGGGAAGCAAACCTGGGGACCCTTGTAGTTGGACGTAATGCTGTAAATGTGTAGGGCAGGAAACTGCGGGTATTATGAGAATGGGGACCACCAGAGGCCTGAATATACAATATATCTCTTCTTTCTTTTATTTTTCCACATGTACCACTAATTTTAGTCTGTTGAATCAGAGGGTCACATGCCAGTTATGCCACATCCAGTGCCATTACTGAACTTTCAACACCTCTATATTGAGTTTCCCACCATCCTTGAATAGTGTTAGTGAGTAAACAGCCTGTAGATGTAAATGGATTTCTCTCTTGTCATAGTGGAGTTCACTTCCTGTCAGTGGCCCCAGGGTGGGAGCACACAATGACGAACACCACCCACATTAGCTCCCCAGCAGGCACTCAGGCCAACAGGCAGGGTGACACAGGGGTCATTTGTTTCTGTCAGAAGCACAGAAATAGTCTCCCAACTCCTCCTGGAGTGGACAAAGCAGACGTGTGTTCATTGGCCTCATCAGGGTGGGATGTGCTCTTGTTGTGATTACCTGTCCCTGCAAAGGAAGGGCTTTCTCTGAGGACTTATGGAAAAATGTTGCTGTCTGCCAAGTGCCATGATTAGCACCCCAGCCGGTTCCTGGGTCAGCTCAGAGGGCAAAAGTGTCTAGACCAGGCAGGGGATTTCCACAGGCTCTAGCCTACGCTGTAATTATTACTGCTTACAATAGAACCCCAACTCTCAGGGCCCACATTCCACTTGGATGGTTGTACGGCATTACTCCCTTCAGTGTGTGGTGGGAGTCGGATCAGACATTGGCTTTACATATGGTTTGAATATTGTACAGTTAATGGCCTCAATTTTTCATTGAGTCCTGTTATTTGATGTAAGCGGATCATGGGAGGGTGGGAACTGGCATGTTGATGTTAAATTAAAGAACTAGTGTAAGTGTAATTCTGAAAATCCCGTTTTGTACAGTTTTTATTCAAAATCTCATATCATGTTATATAATATTATATTGATTGATTGATTGATTGGTATTGTGCAGTGGAAGGAGCCCTACCCCCTAATGCTAGGATCTTCTAGCTTGCTGCCAGGGCTCTTACAGAGCATTCTGCATTACAAACTCAGTGCTGGCTTTTGCCAGAAAAAGCACAACCAGTTAATGGTTCGGAACTCTGGCTTATCTTGGCCATCGACACAACAAAAGCTATAATTATCTGCAAAATAAACTCACTTCCTTGATTTTTAGACAAATAATGCATTAAAACGTTCCAGATAAACTTTGTTTTCCACTGTGTTGCCAGCCCCTATGGAGAAGGAGAGGCATTCAGGCCACCAATAATGAAAGACCATTTCACTGGGCTAATCAGGAAGTTTTTTGCGTCTATGTTCCAGTGCTTCATAAAATACGAACACCTTATATAACCAATTATTACTTGAAAACTCTGTTTTGTTCTCTGAAAACAAATTGCCCCTGATGTGTCTCACCTGCCAACAGATTGAGTTTTTCTTGTGTATGTCAGCATTGTGTGTCTCCCAAGGCCTTCTTTATATAGGCCCAGACATTATTTTTGGCATTTTTTCTGATGTGTACCTCCCACTCCTCCCCTCTCTGGCCCACCTCCATGAGGGCCAAGGAAGCCTGGCACTAGCCTGAAGCTCTCAGCCAGTCCTGGGCAGCTGGGATCTGGGGGAGCTCCCTGCAGTTCTGCAGTGTGCTGGCAGCTCCCTTTCTTTTGCCCCCGCCACTCTTAATTCTGCCTTTTTACTTCCAGCCAGCTTCAGAATACAATACAGAGGAGCCCTATGCTGTGCTGTGAACACAGACACACACCCTTGGGCGTACACACATCCACACTTTTATAAGCCATTGAAAGAGACAAGACCAAAGGCAGAAAGAGGAGCAGACGCCTCTCAGATGCTCGGCTTGGCTTCATGTGCCACTTGGCACAGACAGCCGCACACAAGATAACTGTTGTTTATTGTTTATGGAAGGACCCTCTGCCACACTCCACACTCTCTTCATCTGGAGACCCCTAAAGGGCCATAGCCAAGAGCCACAGGGGAAAAGAAAGTTAAAACTCACTGTATATACTGTATGTGTGTAAGTGTGAACCCCTGTGTATTTGTAAGAATAAAGATGCGTTTGTGTTTGCATGTACAGTGGGTATGTACACTTATTGTACAATCTTGGGTGCTATTATTCTTCCTTAGCTTCCACATGGTGTGTGTGTGTGTGTGTGTGTTGTTTGCTCAGCTGGAGATGATTCAGTGAGGAGAGGATGAGGAAGTCATCTTGTTCCACTGGGGTCTCAGTCACAATAAAGCCATTACAGCAGGTGAGATGTGCTTCCTCTTAGATCTGACAGTCAATGCATATTCTACAATGTTATGTAATACATTTTGCCAATTTTAAGATGCATTCTCCTCAGTGAGTCTTAGGTTAAAGGGGAAAATTTAGAAACAACAAAAACTTGGTAGGATAGAAGACGGTCTATCTCGCTCTGACCATTAGGGGCTAATTCACAGACCCTTTGAGTTTCCTGTGGTTATACTCTTTACTCAATCCAGTACCATTACTAGCCATGAAATATCCCAAAGCACAAAACAACAGAGGAAGTGCACACTTAACTGCGTAGCTAAGGTGCAGACATAAGAACCATTAAAAGTTACTGAACTAGACAAAGAAGATCACACATTCATAGATTTCATGCAGCTTCACTGAGGCTCATCATTTTTTGTTTCTACTGATTTTCATGTGGTTTCATTTCGTACAAAGTCAAATGAAACCCTGAAGACATGTCTAAACCTTTCAATATATATCCCATAATCATAAAATCAGACGCTTGTTCCACTCTAGATTCTCTTTTCCTCCCCAGAATCATAAGCTTCCATTGTTTTTGAAAAAATATGTTGAAAACACTGAGACTGTCAAAGGTCCATACAGAGACGTACTGTACTGTATAGCACAATGGCTTGGTTAAAGTGTTAATTCAAACATAACAGTACTAGTACTGACACTTCTATGGCTTTTGTCATGCTGATAACTACATATGCTTAGTGTTTCTGTTATCACTTTTCCGTTTTGTGCACTTATCCTAGTGACAGTCAAGATGCAAAAATAAAATAGAACAAAGTTGATGGAAAAGTCAGGTAAAGATAGGCAGTGATTTCTCGTCCTTGAATTCCGGTAGAACAGAAGTACTTGTGATGTTAGTGTAGTGATTACAGAGCCTGTTAGCTGATTTTAGCTGGGTTTTTTTTTTTTTTTTTTTTTTTCAAAAAACAGTGGGAGTCTGTAGATGTTGGGAAAACACACAGTTTAACCAACAGCAGCACCTTTTAACTATGGAAAATTTATTGGTGGGTTTAACCTTTGATGGGTGTTAATAGTGATTAATTCTGCCTTCAGTCAATGACACCACTTATTAGTTGTACTGTGTTAAAAATATATCGTATTAAAAAGTATTACATGAAACTTTTTATTTTATGATTTCGTTTTATTAGGCTAAATATATAGTATTTGTACTCAGGCAGACTTTTCTGCCCACTCAGGTCTCAGCTCCTCCCTACAACTCACAGCCATGTGCTGACAGAAACTTGTTGGTCTGTACCAGGTTCTCAGCAGTTAAAACTAATAGAAAGAGAAATTCCTTCCTAATGGTGCATGAAAGTAATGATTCACCACTGTATTATTATTTGAACCCTTAGCGGATCTTTTCCACATTACCTAAACACTGCACCTAAAGAAAACCGTATTCTTTTTTATACAGTTTTATACTTTTTTTCGCTTGCACAAAGCTTGAAAAGATCTGCTCCACTCAGTTTTATGTGTCACTCTCGACCTTTCATTAAACTGTGCATTTGGTAGGGAAGAAGCTGCAGCTGGACACTGATCAGGCCTGATGGTAATAGAGAATGAATAGCAGGGTAGCCCTGGGCACTATGAAAAAGTCCTGCTGACGATTGCACCGACAGGGTCACAGCCCCGCCATGCTGCCCTGTAAAAGGAGAGTGAGAGTAAACAGGCGTAATAGGGAGAGACTAAAAGAGACTTGGACTGTGTTCTTGTAAATAATTGCATTCATTGTTCTCTGCCACTGTTGGTTATGGTCACAAGCTGTTTAGTAGGCCCCTGTCTGTCTGGTGCTCCCCATGAGCCCGGTGTCAGCCCCTATGCCCCTAAGGGGAGCAACTTGTGCCAGGGGTGAGGATGCCAGCTCCCTGACCTGGTGGCCCCGCGTCTGACGTGCCCACGCCAGGAGCAAACGGTCCCTGGGCCAGCTCGGAGACTCAGGGCGTGCTGTGCGCATGCCTCTCCGCTGTTAAATAAAGCTGGTTCAAAGAGCACATTCCTGCCCCCAGCCCAGCAGCGAAATAGCAAGCTCTCTTGCTTGTAGTGTCAAAGCAGCAGATTGTTTCATTTTATTGCTTTGCCTTTATCTCGGCCGCCTCTGGTACAATCTGATTGGATGCAGCATGTTATTAGCCTCTGTTGTTGGCTGTGGGAACAGCAGATGGCCTATTTGGACCAGATTACCTGTACTCCTTATCTTAAGTGAAGAATTCATTCCAAGTGTTCAAATGTTTCCAGAAGGCTGCTTGTCCCCATTATAAATGTGGTGCAGTACAGTTGAGCTTATCAGGAAGTTAGCCACCAACTACACTGTAAATCTGAAATAGCCAGCTGGAAAAAATACTCCAGTGGTCATTATGCAAATTTTATGTACTGTATTGTGATCATAACAGATGATGATAGCTTCGAATGGGTCATTGGAGTCAGACTGTTGAAAAGATATACTGTATGAGCATCACTACGATTACAACAGTAAGTTTTTTAAGTGAAGGGCAGTGTGAAATGTGTCATCCAAAGATTTCACTTGTTCAGCAGGAGCTACAGGAACTAGTTCATTGCTTTCTGTTTGCCTTCGAAACTCCTTAGAGGAATTTAGAGGCTCTCAGACGGATGCTGCAAAACTGATTGGTACACAAGAGGAATTTAAAAAAAAAAAAAGAAATCAGGAAGTCTTGTCTAGAAGGGTTCACTTTTCCTTGAATCTCTCCCTCTGGCTTTCTTTTTTCTGTTTCATCACGCAGCTCAAGTGTCGGCCAGAGACCTCCCTGCCTTATTGCTCCAAAAGTAAAGTTTGCAGAAACAAGCGTGGGAACCAACCCGGCCCAACACAGCATCATTTGCAGCCTGTAATGATAGAACCTCAATGACATCATGACTGTTTGAGTGTTGGGCGCCGGTAACTGTGCCGTGCATCTCCTCAAAATACCAGTGGCTGAGGGTAACACACAAGCTGAGCTCGGCAATGGAAGTCAGATGCTTTTGGGCACTTTCTTGCCGTCTAAAGTCACCCCTTTCCTTTCTTCATCTGCTGATACGTTTAGGAGACTCCAAATGAGGGACCTCCTCCACAAGGGCTAAGTCTGACTTTACTATATGGTAAATGTCAGCAAATAAATGCAGGCCTTGGTAACAAAATGGAATTGGATCTAATCTGCCCCAGGCCACTGCGTTTGATCTGCACCCCCATCAGTACAGGGACCCACTTCTTGAGTGTACAGCACATTCAGCATGTTATGGTATTTTGTCATATAATAATCTGACGTTGCAGTGAAGGAAAACTGTTTTCATTTATTGTTAGACATTATGAAAATCTTCATTATCATCTTATCCTTGCAAGTTTTTTTTTTCTCTTTTTAATTCACTTTCTATAAAACTGGTGACCACTTTTGTATAATATGTTTTTGTTTTTTTTTGTAACATACAGTATTGTATACATTATACTGTTGAGTACTTGCATCTGTGGTGCATTCTTGTAGTGTAAAGAGAATTGCAGTTTCTAACCCAGCAGCTTAAATTTTATACAATACTTGGATTTAATGGGGGCTTTACATGACTCTCGAGATCATCCTGTTGTGAATAACTTTTTCTTCATTTTAATTGCAAGAGTAATTGTAGGTGGGGAATGTTTTTATCAGGTCTGACTGAGGTCAATCATTCTGCCACAATTGAGCACTGATCAAAGACAGGAGGGAACAAAAACTCCTAGGCCTACAGGTAGTAAAACAGTTAAACTGGAAGTATGAAACATCCACCCACGTACATTCAGTTTCCCATCTAGTGTGGGATGATCCCTAAAGATGTGAAACTCAAACCGTGTTGTGTGTTGGTTTTGATCATGTGTTTGACATCAGATGGTTGATAAGTGGTGAATGCTCAGAACCCATAGGAAAAATTACTTTATTGTGTCATTATAACTGCACCAAGTGTGGTAACATTAAAACACAACATGCTAATATTGCTGTCCGTGCTAGTAATTGTTTGAAAATGTGCCTTGTTATATAGAAAAGACATTTCTCAGATATGTCAACAGCACTAAGGTGATAAATGTTTAAGACATATTTTCATTGTTGCATGCAATTATTTTGGTGCTTACATCAGACGTACCAGAAACTCAGTGGAAAGTGAGCTGTTAAGTTTTTTACTTCCTTTAAAAACCTGATATTGCTCTGCTGTGGCAATGGCATCAGAAAAAACAAAACAAAAAAGATGCAGCTACAAATTACTAAGAGAGAGAGAGTGTGCG
This sequence comes from Xiphias gladius, assembly GCF_016859285.1. Lineage (NCBI taxonomy): Eukaryota > Metazoa > Chordata > Actinopteri > Istiophoriformes > Xiphiidae > Xiphias > Xiphias gladius. Next base: position 8,458,438 of record NC_053407.1, on the reverse strand, counting down.
TACTGTAATTGCACAGAGTACGAAACAGTCTCCTAAATCTTATGACAATGATAGATCATTTTTATATTTTTGGAACCAGATCTGCATAGGAATGCACATAGACAAGTACTGGATTGTTTTTATCCAAGTACAGTAGTTCATGAGAAAAAATATCAAGTATGTTCAAAGATGTCTTGCACAGCGTCTCAGTTTGCCAAAAGAAGAGATGTATGTTTTATTTTCATGATTTATGAATGAAAAGAAAGAAAACTAATACTAAAGAGCAAAAAGTAACGTCTCATGGCAATCAGTGCCTAGCTTTCTAGCATCCAATTTTATATATGGAATACAAACTTAACACTTCAGTGGGTCCTCGCAAATGTTTAGGGCTGTAAAGGACATCTTAAATTGCTGTCTGTATATCAACTACGTGCTGTAGCCGTAGCACTACATACTGTATGTGAGCAACAAGCATCACTGTCTTTGGGCCAAGTGTATTCAAATATAAAATAAACCCCCCTTCAGTTTGTTAAAGAATCATTTCTGACTGATCCCTTAGACTTTAAGGTAGCATAAATCTATTGTAGGAAGCTAAGAATAAAACATAACTTACAGTAATTTAACAAATAGCAACACAGAGACACAAAATTCAGAAGGTATTTGATCTTAGATCTGCCATACATCCATTTATCCCACTTATTCCTTAATAGACTCAATAATTTGCTTGGTGTAAACATGGATACTCCTAGAATATCAACCTTTGTGAAAAGCTTGCAGCAGTATTGCAAATACCTTTTTCATCATTTCGTGTTAATGATAGCTGTTTTCAGTCTCATGTTTTTTTAGGAGGCTTTCCTGTAAAAATCATCCAACAAAACAGTAACTAAACTACAAAGATACTTGTTGATAAGTAAAGCCAGAAAGACAAAAAAGATAATAATGTCATTTCACATGTGTGACATAGGAAACGAAACAAACATTAAGCCAGAGAAGGCAAGGCAAATGAGCGACTGTCTTAGATTAACATTAAATAATCATTAAAAATTTATAAGTGATTAGTGGTTTCACAGTGCCAAGTATGATTAGTTGTTTCTTTTCTATAGGAGAGGAAGGCATCCAGCAGAGTCCCAGTTTTACCATACCACCACTGATTACTTTTTCTCTCTGCCTCACTCACAGGCCTTCTAACTCTCAACCATTTCTGAAATTCATGATCTTATTGTACAGTCTCTTACTAGAATTGCCCTCTTGCTTTAAAAGGCAACTTTTACAGATTTGGAAATAAGCAATTTGATCTTCTAGTACTAGTACTAGTACTACAAGACAACAACATGCAGTCATCCCGACAAGATATTAAGATTTAATTAGTGTACTCAAAAATGTGAACATGCAGGTATATTTGGTGTTTCATCAAATATACCATTACTCAAAGCAGAAGAAAAATGTCAGTGCAGCACATGGTCGAAATGCTACGCTTTTCTGTACTTCCTTCCTCACGATGTATAATCTTGTTCCTCCCTTTCACATCCGTTTGCTCCCTTCCACGGGAACCAGAAAATCAATCTGCAGCATACACGTTGTCAAACAATGATCTAGACCCTGGTGTACCCCATCCATGGGGCCAGACGTGGTTGAGTCAAGATCTGGTCTGGGCTGTTTGAAAATACGGTCTCAATTACTCAGTGCAGGGCTCCCACAGCTCCTAGCTTTATACACACATATAAGCACACAGGCATACACTCACATCCCCATTTTACCAGTTAAATTAAAGTCAGATTGCTATCAGTGCATCCCACATGTGATTTTCAGTAAATACAGCTCTGCTTCCTCAGCCAGTCTATTCACATCCCCCACTGGGAGGCCCCTTCAGAAGCCTGCTTTGCGCTCTCCATGCTACGTACTAATTGACCAGTCCTGTTAGAGGTGAGGTGAGGTGGATGGAGATGGCAACGCATGGCAGTCACATGTGACTGAGGCCACTAAGAGAGTCTGGTGTGGGAACCATTAGCACACAGCGTCAGTACAAGCACGGAGGCACACACTGGGTGTGTGGCTTGAACAAATAAGGCCCTCTGTGTTTTGGAGTGAATACCCCTGCTGCCTTATTACCAGTTTGAAGTGTGGTTTGCTGGCGATGACATCAATGACAAACAGAGCGCTCTGGTTTCCTCTTCAGGGATGGAAACTGCTGCTTTGAACTTCAACAACTTCTCCATTCATTCCTTATGGATGTAGACACTAGGAACTCAGTCCCGCATAATCTGTGTGACAGCCAAGATGCTTCCAGTAAACACATGACAATTACAATGTTTCAAAATAATACAAATAAAAATATTCTTTGGTGATTCACAGTTTGCACTGAAATAGCAAACAACTAGATTCGGCAATTCCCCGCAAAAGTTCACATGACTATACTATTCTGTTCTAAAACAACAGTCTACACATCCAGTTTCTTGCTATTGAAAATGTATTGCTTAAAGGAAATATTGCACATACACTACAGAACATGCTAGATTTTGAGATGTCCAAATGCTTCAAATACTCAGACTAGGTAACGCTAGTGTTGTAGACCTTTTACAGTTCACTTGATATGACTGAAACTACCCTCAAATTATAGCTGACATTCTACATTTTACCTCAAAGACAATGTCATTAATTCACTCAGATTCTCCTCTGACATAATCCTCTTCGGGGTCAAAGAGGTCTGTAGCATATCCCAGCATCCAAGGCCATGCATCACAGGTCTGATATCATTGAATCTCCAATCCACCTAAATGATTGGACTTTCAGAAGAAACCTGTACAGTAAACTACATAAGAAGAGAAAGGACCAAAAATGAAACCCCTGAATGACAATGCTCTCTCCTAAGCCACCATCCAGATGGGCAACTCTCATTTCACACTCAAAGTTATATATTGATTGAAAAACATAGAATAATAGCTAGATGCTTTTGTACTTAACTCTTGGTCTTTCCTACCACTTGTTGTGTGATCCTGGCCATCCTATGGCAATCTAACCCCTGCTGCAATAAAGAATCTTGATTTTGACATTTATGTGCTCAACAATCATTTACTATTGTTCAGCAGAAATGGTGCCACATAATGCTGATACATTTGTTTCTCTTTTGTATTGCATGGTGCAGTGGAATGTGGATAATTTTAAAGTCATATCCAAGTCATGTTTTGCCACCAAAGTGTGTTTCAGTCCTTCTGTCAGCTTTTTGATTCAGACACTTTTCAAATGAACCTTCAACATCAAGATGCAGGCTGTAAATCTGTAAAGCTTAACAGACGTTCCTGTCAAATCATTACACTAAGCTTTGTTGCTGAGGTTTTTCCTTTGATTATCAAAAAATGTAGATGTATATACCTAATTTACCGGGCCAGTATCAGCCGGAACAGATTTTTCAATGAACAGTTGAGGTTCAGAACTACAAAAAAATTTTCAGTACCGACATCCATATTAAAGTAATAGTTTGATGTTGTTGGAAACACATCTTTTTGTGTTGTTGCCAAGAGTTAGATGAGAAGATTGATACCACTCTTGTGTCTGTTTGTGAGGTATGAAATTGAAGCCAGGAGGGGATTAGTTTAGCTAAGAATAGAGCCAGGAAGCAGGGGGAAGCCAACCTATCTCTGCCCAAAGTTCAAAAATACACCTGCAAGTACCTCAGGTCCCTAATAAACACATTGCATCTGGCTTGTTTAATCTATGTACAAAGAGAAATGTGAAAACAACAAGTTGTAGTTTTAGGGAAGTTGCTGTTGCGACCAGCAGCTGGGCACAGTTACTTTCTTCGGTTGTGACTTCACGATGAGGTTGCCAGGCAACCAGCAGACTCCAGGAAGGATGGGATAAACAAAGGAGATACAACATGTTAATTACTGAGCTTTAGAGGTATTGGTAGGCATAGCTGTTAACAAAGCCAGAAAAAGCCAGGCTAGCTGTTTCCCTTGGTTTTCCCCTAGTTTTGCAGTCTTTATACTAAACTCAGTGTGTGAATACAGTCCACTGGTACACTGAGCTGTCTTATGCAACCTGCTCCAGTTTTCAAAGGCTGCTGAGTGCCCTCTCCTGCTTTGTCAGGCTCGCACAAGGGTTTATCAAGTGTAGAGTGGGAAGGCATGACGCTGGAGGACTTTGGAAGTGTGTGCTTGTGTGTGTGTGCAGGAGGTTTGCCTCTCCGTGTGTATTCATCTATGTATTGGTGTGTGTGTGTGTGTGTGTGTGTGTGTGTGTGTGTGTGTGTGTGTGTGTGTGTGTGTGTGAGATGTTTCTGCATCCCAGTGGGCATGCTTGTGTTTGCATATGATTACATACTGTATGTGCACTTCTGCTCCAATGTGCGTGCACGTGTGTTTTCTTCTGTTTTCTCACTCAGGAACTTTGTCCTCTGAAAGGTGTGCCAGCCAGTCAGCTGAGAGAGAGGAAAATAAGATCTGAAGCGGGCAAGGGTGTTAGAACTGGGACAAAGACAAGAGAGAAAACAAGGGAGAGCGTGAGAGAATGGGCAAATGCAGAAAAGTGGCGCCGGAGTGCGGAGTGTGTTCCTTTGAACCATGTTCCAGATGTTTGTGCATTGCAAATATTGCACACACACATTGCAGGTACAAGCAAGATTATGCTAGCATTTAGTTAATGACAGGTGTACTATGCCCAGGTAACCTTCATTTACCATCTCTTGGATCATGATCACTATTCCATTTACTCATGGATTGATTATCCAGCTGAGTCACAATAACCCTGGATAATTAGGAAAAATAATATTTTGTGTAGTGTAGAATACAGTGTGTGATTCTTTATTGTCCTGAAGAATCAAGCTAAATTCTGATTATATGATTGAGTACTATACTTTCTGCAGACCAATGTGTAGTCGAGGCTAAATATTCCACATCTAAGGATTAATTTCTGCTTTACTGGATTGACTAAGTGACTGTGATAGCAGATAGAAAAGCGACTGACAGAGGGACTAGTTGCCCTGCCATCCACGCTGTTGACAAGGCAGGGTGCTTGATGACGTTGTCATTCGGTGAAGTACAAACAGTAACGGCACTGACCGACCCAAGCACTCTTTGAACTCCAGATGAATTGCAGGTCTATCAGCAGCTGTTCAAAATGACCTTACCCCACAAAAATCGATCAGCACAAACATACTGGAAAGGCCGGGGTAGTGGAGCGGTAAAAAGGGGAAGTAAGTGTGTGTGTGTTTCTCTCTTGGTGCACAAATTTGTGTGTGGGCTGGTCCAATGTGTTATGTACAGTGGTGATGCAGAAAAAACATGGATCTTTCCAGAAAGTCTTTTGATGTTTTGTTGTCATATTGTCATAGCACACCATAGTCCCCCCGTCGCTTTCAAAGCTGCTTTTTCCACTGACCCAAGTTCATCAGATTGGACTACTGGACTTAACCCAATGGAAAACTCTCTAACAAACCAGCCTAACACACACAAACACCAAGTGCCAATGTGTTCTTTTCAATGATTGAAAGGTGCTATTGCACTTGTTAACCTCTCACTTCTATCCACATACATGTAAAAGCCTAATACAGGACAGTAGAAGACAGGGTGGTTTAAGAAGCATTAGGCACATAAAGTTTAGCACTCCACTTGTCTGCCAGGTTGCCACACCCATCTGGGCACTGGGCAGGACACAATGATTGACTGACTGGCTGTCGAGCTGGCATTATTACCTCAGTTGGCAAAGCTGCCCTTTCCAGCCTCACTAAATTTTTGATGTTTTTTTCATGCCCGTCGCTCCCTTTCTGTCATATTGTGTGTCTCTGCCTGCCTGTTGCCCCGGTGCATGCAAATGTCGTCTGAGGTATGCGTTGGTTATCTCCTTCTGGAAAAGCAGTGCCCTTGTTGCTTCATATAGCCCGACTCTAGTGACCGGCCATTGATAAGGCTAATGTCTCCCGATAGCTACCAAGCTTTCAAGTCCCGTCACAAAACAGCCGGCTCCCTTTTATGTTGTTTTCCCAAGCCAAGGACAGACAGGCCTCCCTACAGGACCAAGCTGGCTAATCAGTAATCACTAACTTGCTGAGCCCAGCAGTACCCTTCAGATGGGCTGCTTTGTATCCCTTCGTCTTCTGCTTCATCTTCTCCCTTTGCTTCTTCTACTTCTTCCTTTCCTCCTCCTCCTCCTCCTCCTCCTTCTACTGTCCTGTTTTTCCTTTTTCCTTGCCTTCCTCTCAGACTCAAGCTTTTAATGATAATGCTTTTCTTCTGCATGGTGGGTAAAATGGATGGACAGTGTCTTTCTATTTCTTTCTTTGTTTTTTTATGTCTTTCTTTCTTTCTCTAGTTGCTTTCTACTTGTTCCCACCCTCCCGCCCCCCTCCCTTGCTCGAAATTGTTCCGTTGCTCATCTTCACTCACTTCTTTCTTGCCCAACCGCAGAACAAATGCCACCCCCTTAGCCTGCTAATGAATCAAGATACAGAAGGGGGGATCAGGATGTCTGGGGCCATAACTGTGCCACAGACACATGGCATTATATTAAAACATTAGTACCACTATATGACTTTATTTAGGACTTGCCAAAGAAAATTGATTAGGTGACAGAGATGGAACAAAAGAGGAATCATCCTTGGCCACCCTGACTGGGCTTCTCCTTTCAGAGCCAACAGCAGCAGTTCCCCTCCAAACTTTAGCCGAGAAGCGATCTGGCCATGTTTGGCCTCTTGTTCAAAAACACACCCTCCCCTGCCCCTTCGTTCAGTCCTACAGTCTGTATAGTCAATCTGATTAGTACATTGTTAGCTACCTAATTTGCAGTCTTTACCTGTACCACATACTGCAGACATTCATTTAAATGTTAGAATTTAAATGTATTTCGTGTTCAGATGAATATGTTAGGTAGATAATCATCAACTATGATTATAATGAGTTATCTGTTGTTTTTACTAAAAAAGAATTACTGATTGTACTTGATACACTTTTTCACCCCTTCCCTTTTCCCTTGCCTAATCATGCGTTGCAGTTTAAGCCAAAAAGGTGTTGTTGCAGAGCTGTGGAGGCAATCCTGTGTTTGTAGTCCCTGGCTGAAGCAAACTGCAAATCAGCAGCTGGGCAAAGGGTAGGAACTGTATGCTGCTTTACAACAATGGCAAACATCACTTGTTTACTAAAGTGAAGATTTGTGTTAAAGTTAAGTGTAAGGGATTCCCTCCAGACATGTTTTAAGAAATTTAAAAGACAGTCTGCATAGGATAATAACTTGTGTCTGAAATGGTTTTCCCACAAAAAAGTTTAATTATTTAGTTAAAAATTATAAATGATTAAAATTACATCTACTCCATCTCCTTCAACCAGAAATCCAGAATCTGTGAATATCCAAATATTGTTCACTTTAACTGCTGGGCATAAGTTGTCTCCTACTGAGCAGTCCATTCTCAGTGTATGTGAGGATTTTACATCAGTTTTGTAACCACCATTGTCTCCCCAAGCTAGTTGCAATGTCACAAAATCTTGCTTGTAGGTACACACCTTAAACTCAGGTTTAAGCACACAGAAATCCCTCCTCTTTAAGCAGATGAATGTGAACACATCCTTGTAGTGTCAGTCACTTCAGATACAGCAATACACATTTTTGAGTGGAGGGGGACTTTAAAATGAAGATGAAATGATGAAAATATGCAAGATAATTTTTCATTTTTCTCACACAGCATAGAGTCAAGACACAGCTTGGCCAAGCTTGGCCACAAAGATTGATATCTCCACAGGAACGGATGTGCTTGGTCCTTATGCTGTTCAATACAGACATGCGCAGTATGATACTATGATCCATGATTTATAATTTATATCCCCTTGCACCTCTGCTACAGAAAACAGTGATGGATTATTCACTTGTGTCCACTTATGCCCGTTTTGTCCGGTTGCTCTCTAATGAGTGAATGCCAAATTCCTGCCTAAATGAATATAGAAGCAATTTGTTATTATCTTCAAATTCTCTATTGTTCTTTATAAGCCAGTGTTCCATGACTGAGTATCCGTCAAATTCAGCCTCTGTGCTCCCATCCCATCACGTAAAACACTCCAGATACGTAAGGGTAGTAGCAACATTATAAGCTACAACTATATTGTCTTAATGTTTTTGTAGTAATATATATGTTATAAGAATATAAATCTCAAAATAGCATCTTACAAATTCATTTCTTTAGGTTATTTTTTGATATGGTGTAATTTTTTTGGTGCCATCATTACAATTTGTACTGTAAAATTATAATGTTCATCACCAGAGTATGTGTTGTTGATTACTGCCATGGACTCTATTAATACCTCACCGTGTAATGAGATTTTAGGTTTCTAACCCTCACAGTGTGATCCTTTCTTGTAAGTGACTAATTAATATGAGCGTATGTCAGTTAAAATCCTTTTCTTCAATTGTATAATTTACGAAAGTTATCTAAAAAATATATCCACCAGTTGTTATTACAGAAGTATAATATTTTCGCATGATGTGCTGTATATCTCTTCAGCAGTGAGGGTTTGCAGGTTGACCCCACTGCTAACCCACAAACTAGTTCACCAGCTGGCCCAGATGCATTGTGGGTAGAGGAAATGACCTCAATGATGACGAACGTGTTATCGGTTCTGTCCAGGACATCCTTCATACAGTAATGTCACCCAGCAGCATGACTTGGAGATAATGTTGGTGTAGCCGTCACACAGACAGGACAGTGGACAGTGTGCAGAGCATAGGAAAGTAACAGCATTGCGGCTCGCTGCCTCTCTGTCTGTTTGTGTCTACGACAGTGTAACTCACTTTTTCTCTTTCTTTCACATACACACATGCACATGTTGAGACACTGTTTTTCTATGCAATAAAGAACAACCGCTTTAATTATTTGGTTCATGTGAAGTGATGGCAAAGATACAATAGGTGTCCTTGCAAATGTTTCAGCTTAGTTTTTTGATACCACATAGATACAAATAGATTTTATAATTACTGTAACTCTGATCATGTTATTTTGTGTGTCAAGATTTTTATAGTGCTAGTCATATGTTCCTCAACATAAATGTTTCCACATGACAGGCAGTGAAAATGACAGTTACAGTGTGTACTGTATACATGTTCGTGTTGATTGGATAATGTAACTGAATCATTGTGGCGAGTATCGCATTCAGACAATGATTAGATGGATCAGGCATAGATACAAAACTGATTTGTTTGGTGTGCCACATGGAACTTGATGTCAGTGGTTTTCAGTCAGGTGTTCAGGACTCACCATGGGGTTGTCAAATCTGAGGGATCACAAGATGATTTTCTGACATTTATATTTGCTTTGTGCTTGTGAATTACTGAATATTTTATTTCATCAGGCCGTTAAAAGGTATTCATATTAGACAGTCTGTATCTTTGATTGAACTGGCCTCCAACCTGTGCTGAGGCGATGCATGATTCATAAAAAAAAGAAAGGGCATGCAGATACCTATGTCCAGTGTTCATCCTACTGTCTACTGGTTTTGAACAGACTAATAACCCAAATTTGGAATAACTTGCAAGAAAAAAATACTGAAGAGTAAATTGATGTGAAAGAAAAAACATACAAGACCCATTTTTCAGATCTTTTTGCTAGACTAATCTGTAATTTAAACCTCAGAAACAGACACATTAACATCTTCCAGACATTTGTTTATGTGTTATTACGATTGTGTTTCACATCGAAAGTTATGTACATACATCCTTGTTCTTTAGTAGGTTCTCGTGGGCCCTCAGTTAGTTTTAGAGGGGAACACATTCCGCCCTGCCATCATTCTCTGCCCCCTCCTCCTCTACTGCCTTCACTGCTGGGTAACCAGACCCAGATGGTACCTGGTACAGACACCAGCAGCTTGTGTTTTGCCTTTTGTGAGTCAGATGCTGCAGTCAGTGGCCAGGAAGCCCAGAAGTGAGGCGTGGGCCTTCATGTGGCCATGTTGGGGTGAGCTGAGGCTTAGGAAAGTAAAAGACAGGAGGGGGGGCTCAATGAAACAGTAGTTTTGTTCGGGGTCTTTTAGTGTATTTTCACAACAATTTAAAGTGAACTCAAATAAGGTATGCACAATATTGATAGAAAGTCTTCATATAATAAGGTGATTGATTTTGTGTCAGAATGGATTGTTAGCCACATTTTGCCACATAATCTGTGAGAGGAGTGTGTGTGGGGGGAGAACAGGGAATATCCCTGTCTGCCTATCATGTATTAGAAATCAGCGATCCAGTATTCGTCAGTGATACTGTTGAGGCACTGCACTTTAGCCATTAGTATTATTTTACATGGTTGATCTCAATGCCATATTGTCCCAACTGGGAAAGCGAGGGAATGACTTTGAGTGTTAAGATGAAAACACACTGCGGCTGCAGCGCCGCGGCACGTGATGTGACGCGCGTCAATTGCCGCCCCTAGCACCAATAGGAAGCGTCGCCGTGCAGCGCGCCAACAGGACTAGGACCACACACATAGCGGGATCATAGACCATTGATCATACTATACTAATAAAATGTCTACCATAAAATGTTTTCAACAACGTGCAGACATTAACTTAAAATCATGTGTCAAAACCCAATACTTAAACTTGATTTCCCCCACGAAAAGCCAATCTGCAGTGAATATCTTTTTTTGCCATTGTCTTCGTGATAACGCGATTGTGGCTTATGTAGCTCTCAACGACTTGTTGAGGACGAGAAACGCTCTCGTCCTCAACAAGTAGTCTCCTCATCCATTGTATACACACGAGAGACAGCAAGAGGCAAGGAGAGGGGACGTCGAGGTGCTATGGGAGCTGGGAAGTACAAAACAGCCTTTCCTCTGGAATAAAATTCTTCAGGGGCGGCGAGGCTGGAAACAGGACGGTGCGTAAAGTGTCGCGGGGCACACTGGCGCACACCAAGCCACTGCCGTTGTGGGTGTTGGACATGGAAAATAATAGGGATGGCTGTTTTGACGCTCACCGTTCGGGGATGGTGTATTTCGGCCGTGAGAGTCTAGACGTGTGGATGGGGTTGTGTGTGTGTGTGTGTGTGTGTGTGTGTGTGTGTGTGTGTGTGTGTGTGTGGATTACAAAAAAAGATAAGGGGAAGAAATGTGGTATTGTGCATGTTGTAGGTGGCGGACTGTCTGTGCATGAAGATGGATGGGAACACCAGGCTTTGGGAAGCAGGAATGTCAGACAGACAGACATTAAAGACATATGAGATGAAACCCCACTGTGCTTCACCCTTCTCCCCACCTGCCCTCTGATATTAACTGTGGGCCTGGCAGGACCCCACATTCCCGAGGACTCACGAGTAAAGAAACACCAGGAGCAGGCGTGTTATCCATAAAATACATGTTATAAGATGACTGGCTGCTCCAGCTGTTTTTCACACAGCTCTTTTATAGGCTTGTGGACAGAAAGGTTTCACTGACTCTTTGCGCAGATATGTATTACTCTCAGGTAATGTCACCTCAAATAAAAGAAGAATTGATGACTTATATCTCAACCATTGTGTTTTGAATCACAGAAACCGTTGCCTACCAGTGCTTGTTAGCAGATATATTCAGGTCTGAAACACAGCAAAGGGGTTTTTTGTTGTTTTTTTTTTACTTTGTTATTTTCATTTTGAAGTAGTCACTTTCCTGGTTTAAGGCACGTTACTCACACTGATAAGTTCCTACCTTTCCATACCATGGCTAATGTGGGGCAGCCATTCCATTGCAAACACTGATGTGAAAGAACGCCAACGGAAATAACACCCGCCATCCCTCCTCTCTTCTCCTCTCTCCACCCCAACTGATAAGATTAGGGCCACTGTGGCCTGAATCAACTCTGGTCCTAATTGTTATGCACTAGTCCTGTGCTTTGCAGGACCTAATTAAGTTTTGTTTTTTTTCCTTTTTTTAAATGAAGGATTTGTCTTTTTAAACATATGAATGACTTAAGTTTGAGATGACACGTCCTATGTATTTTAAGCATATGTTGCCCCTATGGCCCTATGGCCATATGGCCCCTACATGCGTTGATTTTAACACATCTTAAACATGTCATAGGTTTTAAACAAGTGCCAGTGACAATGCCGTAAAGCTAAGTTTTAAAATGGTTGAACTGTTAACTGTTTTCAGTCTTGGTTTCTTTTTTTACATAAGCATTTTAACGGTCCTCAGGAAGCATAATCTCATAAATTCCCTTTACACATGTCTCAGTCCATCATGCATAAACAATTTCAAATGAATGAAAATCAGGTCTCATGTTGAGTAATCATACAGAATAAATCATGTAGTAAATTTCCCCACCTACTTTTCTATGCTTTAGCCTCCAACATTTTCATTGGTAGCAGGAGCCTTTGATACTCAAGGTTTCTTTTTATGAAATTGAGAGTTTGCAAAATTGAAGATTGTATTCAAGGTATGTAAAAAGAAGATCATGTATTTTTATTTAAACCATAAAACTTAAGGAGAATGGGGCTTTGCACTTAAATTCCCAGAAAGTGAAACCTGACAGTAACCAGGACATGAAAGTATGTACAGTAATTTAAATTCAAAGAACAGGTGAAAGAAACCAAAGATAAAGTTCAAATGGCATGTTCTAGTTGTTAAAGTGTAAAATTGTAGGAATGTTTTGTGTGTGCAAAGAGAAAGAGGTGTTTTTCCCTTGATTAACTAGATTGTGATGCTCAGTGTTCACATAGGGGGCTATATGTAAAGTTTTCATGTCTTACATTTTTATTTTACACTCAAATCTTTCAAACCTTTCCCAATTTAACACCTTGCCTAAACCTATTCTACCACTGTTCTGAATGAATACATCCTGGAAACTGCTTTGTGCTGTTGTTTGTCTGGCTTGGTGGTCTGTGGATAAGTTGTTCACAGCTGGCATACACACACACACACAAAAACAAAGAACTCACAAAATAGAGTGTGAGTTGTGGGCTGTGTGTGCAGTATGTGACATAATTTAATTTTCAATTCAGATGACAACATTGGCATGCTATTGATAAAGCATAAAAAACTCAAATTTTTACACATGCCTATACCTCAACAAACTTACCCAAACATGATTATTATTTAATCATTTAAAACACACTCTTAAGCCTTATAAACTATGATTCCAGAAACCTAACTTACTCTATCCCGTGACTGATAGCAGAGCAGCTGTTTCCTTGGGGCTGAACCACTGTCTATGCGATGAGTACTGCCGGTGGCAGTGCTGCACTTGTCCCTGTCCAGCTGCCATGCTGTGCCGGTTTTGTTCTGCAGAAACATTTAGTACCTGTTGCCCATAGAGGGCGCTAGTCAGACTGGCTGGCTGCAGCCATACTGCCGGAAGGCACAGAGGGAAGTACTAGTCAGAGCCTGCTGCTGTAGCTAGAGAGGCTATAGAAGCAAACAGGACATACAGTGAATTTACAAACATGCAAACAGGACAAGTCATAAGAGAGATAAATGATTTAGATAGATGACAGTGATCCTTATATCTTTAAATGACTTTAGAGTGCAGTTTAGCCCATATTCAGTCACAACATTTTACTTCATATTATTGATTACTTAAATGTTTATTTCCCCTTATTTCCAATGCAATTTCACAAATTTCCTGGGAACAAAGTATCAGTATCTTGAGAACATGTAGAAGAAGTAGAAGAGGAAGTAGATCGTTTTATCAATATCAAGAAAAGGGCTAGAGATTTCACAAGATTCTGAAAACAAGAAGATTTCCCAACCGTTTTCACTTTATTAAAGAAATAATAATTTAGGGCTCAAAGCAAACCTTATGACTTATTGAGATATTAGCGGAGAGTATTATAAAACATCCCCACTGCTTTAAGTCAGAACTATGAAATAGTCTTATAGCAACCAGTGGCTCCACCTATGATGCAGCAGAAAAGCAGTGTACCAACATGCTGAGTCAAAATGAGAGCTCTCAGCTGTTCCAAACCTGCAGCCTGACACTTGCCACACCTAACACTTCACCTTTTGTTTCACATCCTCCATGGCAAACCCAAAGAAACTTCCTGTTTGCTGCTGATCAGAGGCTATCAGTGTACCATTATGTCCGCTTACCTCCATTCAACACATTTTAGCAGGAAGTTAGCTACACAGTATATTTACAGAATCTTAACTGGCCCACCCTTTTGACTATGAGTCACAGCAATAGCTGTTAACTCAAGTCAAACTGTTGAAATTGAAAGCAATGAAATGGAAATATTTTTTAAATCTTATCAGTGGTAAGGGTGTTAACTTGTACATACTTTTACTTTACTTGCAAAATTATTATCTTTTCTCAGGAAAGTTAAATCTGGTGTATGGTATTTGCAAGAGTGAGTGACCTACCTCCAGATAGTTAGTTAATGTATTGTTTCTGGATTAGGGTTCACTGAAGGTACAGTTAGTCTTCTAACATATTGGCTTCTGTTAATCAGTGATACCGCCTTTCCCCTTTCATGTACAGTAAATTGCCCATGAACAGTGGCGACACAGATTTGAAGGAATCTTTCCATCCTTCCAAACATGGCAATTATCAACCAATCACATGGGAATCAGTCCCCCTCATGTTTTGGACTTATTTTGCCCGACAATAGTTAAAGTTTAGTCAGATCCCTCTGGGAGTGAAGGAGAGTTCTTCACAAGGAACTCAATCACAGGACCTTTTTCAAGCGGCTAAATAAAGAGAAAAACTGGCAAATACCACAATCCAAAATAGAAAACGGCAGTGGAATGTTTTGAGGCACGGGGAGGTGACATAGGAATTAGCTGTAATCAGTGAAACACTTCGAGAATGCTGCTGCTTTGTGCCAGTGAGTTAATCACTGTTGGAGTAACACAAATGGAAATTTTTTTCATCATTCAATTTTGTACCTCATTACAAACATAGTGTTCCTAAGAGTCGATCGATCATTAAAGCTACAGTATGTAACAGTCTGACACTAAAATAACAATAAATGAAGATATCATACCTCATCAGTCTGCATCTGTGACCTTGTGATGATATGCTCTATACCCCCTTTGCTTAACGATGGCTTTCTCAGTGTATACCAATGTGGGTTGGGTCAGCAGTAGGCAGACGTAATAGCAACAATAGTGGCGAAGAGCATGTATGTCAAATCCATTCAACACAACTAAACTTTAACATTAAACATTTTTTGGGCAAGCTATTTTCTACTAATGAAAAGATCAATATCTGGATATTAAGAAAAGGCGTTTTTCCTAAGAATGATAGGATGAAAGTGGGGTAAATCTTAACCGCATACATTTAGGATGATAAGATATGAATACGGTACAAGGAGTTCTGTTTCGTATAATTTATCTAACCTTTGCTCCTATAGTTTTTGTCTGGACCAAGGAAAAAAATTGGTGTTCCGGTTGTTGGTCATACTGACTTTTTACAGACTGACATAACTCATTCATTGGGCAGTTTTGGTGACTCTCATGCTGCAAATACACAGAGTAGAACACATGCCCTACACACCTGTTTCAACCACTTTTTCACTTTCTGATTTATCAGAGAAAATCTTCCTCCTTACCATGGTTATGAAATGATTTGCAAAAATGTATACTTTACTTGTATAGATCCCTTTTACAATCTCTTTCTTAAAAGTTTAGTATCAGCAGGTAGCTGCTTAGCTTTGGAATTCATACTAAAATTACCTATCTACTATCATTAAATCCTGGGGTTGGTCTGTTTTGCTTTCACACCAAAGACATACCGTACTGGAGTTCACTTGGAAGTGGACTGAGATCCTCATTTCCCAGTGGACTTGGTCTTCTTGCTTAGTCCAGGCCAGACTTTGATTGAATGCTTTCACAACAGCTAAATAGGCAAACTAAAATCAGAGTTCATTTTAAACTACCCGAACAAGTTAGGTGTAAATGAACCCTAAGAAGCGTAGATCTTTATGCACCCAGGTGAAATCTAGTAATTAACCTCTCAGTGTTGAAACTGATTATGTTAGATTTGTTACAATGTGCAATCTCATTCATATGGATAATGGATTTCGTTTTGTTTATTATTGACCTGGGAGTCATGCAGTACATTATTTAGTAAGGTAAAAGCAAAAATAGACTTTATTTTTAAAACATGGGCAATGGATAAAGACTTAGTTAGTTAAAGACTTGCAAAGCCAGGGAGATGACTGTATCATGACAAAAATTAAGCTATAGCATAAATAGATTCTTTCTTTTTTTTCTGCTATTCGGTGAACAACAAATCTTTCTTTGGACTTTGTATATCTACTAGAAGATGTATTTTTGATGTTTGCTATAGAGGTGTCTTGTATTCTTATGTGGGATGGGCCAAAGGTTCGGCATGACAGAAATAAAAGTTTACCAATATAACCCTTTGTATTTCTAATTATTTGCAGAAAGCTCATCAAGATGAGTATTGCTACAGGAGGCCGGTACTAATAATATCTTTAGATTAGTCATTCCATGCTATAGCCATTCTGTATGTTTATGTTGTTGTAGTCAAAAGTACATTTTTTCATGAACCAGCCCCTGTCGCATCAGCTGATTGTGGCCATTTTGGTTTGTCTCTCTGAACTTCCCCTTTTTAAGTTGGCTCTGTCCAAACTTCCCTCCACGATCATGAATGAGTGGAATTTGAAAGTAGAGCCACAGTTTGAACAAACCTCTGGTCCATTCATCATAGTGACACTCTCAGTCTCACTCACTAAGTACAATAGATTTTTACTGGTGTGAAAATAACCCTATATGGATGGATGTCTCTTTTGAATGTTCTGCATGTCCCTTGACTGAATTATTCAGAATCCAGGCCTGATTGTAAAATAAACTTTTGTCACAACTCATAACATCTCAGACCCTGAAGGACCTGTAAATGGACCAAAGATTAAGTAAGTTTTTAGATAAGACAATGTTGTGGGATATTAGTCTCAGATTCTATTTTAAGAACAAAACAGTTATATTTGTATGTGTATGCATGACTGTGTGTGCATACATGTGTGACCATCCATATCTCCCCGCGTTTTATATCAGTGATCTCCTTTATGATAGGCTAATTCTGTGGATTAAACACTGAGACTGTTCCCAAAAGAGACCAAGTCCCAGGTGTTTCAGACACCATAGTGCCTTCTCACTCTTATTTGCGTACACAGATGTTTAAGCTTCCACCTTCTGTATACATACTGCAGTTCTGCAAAATCCCCCAAGCCCTATTCCTCCATGCAAGCTAATATTTCACCCAAGAGTGTGTGTTTGAGTATGCTATTTTTTTTGACAGAAATGCACATTTGACTCTTCTTGTTTGCATTGTGTAGATTTAAGTAATTTTGCCCAGCGACCATATCTGTATGTGTTTTTTAGTGTGTATGTGTGCGTGTGCTTGTGTGTGTGTGTGTGTGTGTGTGTGTGTGTGTGTGTGTGTGTGTGTGTGTGTGTGTGTGTGTGTGTGTGTGTGTGTGTGTGTGTGTGTGTGTGTGTGTGTGGGGTGTTCAGTGGAGGTTATGAATGAGGTACAGCTGCATGGCCCACTGGTCAGTATGGAGGGCTGATGAATGAAGTTGAAATTATTAAAATAAACTGCTTGGTGATGCAGCAACATTCATGCAGCAGTTTTCCATATCTTCCTCACACATCTGGCTTTACACAGATGCACACCCTGTTGATGCAATGGACACAAATATTTAAAACACCAAAAGGCCATCAAGTTTGTTTCTGCACTTAACAGGAACTCCCATGAGATTATAAATTGATACTGATTTTTTGCAAAGTCATATGAAAAAAAGCATACTTTGCATGAAACAAAGAGAGGAGAGGGAGCAGTATAACAGACCACAGATAGATATGTGAGCATTAGAGGGGAGTGGTGATATCGACAGATGGACAGAGATGGGGAGGTGACAGAGAGAGAGAAAGGGCTGGTGATGGATAGACAGATGGAGAGAGCGAGGAAGAAGAAGGGCAGCGATAAGGACAAAGACATCAGTCACGTTTAGGGGTGTCCCCCCCCTTTCTGCAAGTGGACCTTGATCCAAGCCACACAGACTCTACTGTGTCATGGTGTGTGTGGCCCTGTGTCAGTGTTGGCCTGCAAGTGGTGACTGGACAAATCATGACTCAGCAGAAATAGAGCCACATAGAATAGAATAGAGCACAACTTCATTGCTGAAGCAGGTTTCTTTGACTACGCATTGGCAACTATTCAGAACACAATAGATCTGACTCTTTTCACATCTCATGGCTGGAGTTTTTGCAGTAATTTATATAAAAGTATCACTCTCACTAAATACTTATAGGAAACCTGGGTGGGAATTTCTTGACATATGTGATTACGGAACCTTTAAAGTGAGTTTATGTAACTTGCTGAACAGCAGCCACTGTGGCAGTTAGAACACGTATGCTAATATGTCAGCAAATTGATTCAGTCAGTTATGAATAATGTCAGTTACACAACTAATCTTACCCAATGTTTGCTAACAACAGCTAACATTAGCCACCAAAAGCTACTGGCCATACCAGAGTATGTAAAGTTGTAGCGACAAAACCCCTGAGCGTATAGAATTGAGCGAGGAAGCATTTTATTGCTTATGAATTCAACTTTTCATTTGTAAGAGGAAGAAAATGATATATGTTCTTTCCAAAGTGACTTAGTTGTTTAAACAAAATATGTTTGAATTTGATGTGTAAACACAAATAATTGAAAATTTTCTCTCGAGTACTGTAGACTTTATGCAAGGACAGTGGGTGATAAGAAAAAAATAAACTTAAACCTTAATTGGTTGTCATGGCAAATCTTAGTTTGTTATGGTGATAATGAATCACTTCTTGAGAAATGTAAATCTTAATCTCCCTCAGTGATCAACAAGTTTATCAACAATCTAAAATATTTCAAACAGGCTCCATAATTAAATAGAAGTAGGTCAGCAGAGGTGGGCTTTCACAAATCAACAAATCTGCATGCATGTTCTCCTCACATACTCAAACAGGTACTATTCACATACATGTGTGTGTTTTCCTGCATCCCTGTGTGTGTGTGTGTGTGTGTGTGTGTGTGTGTGTGTGTGTGTGTGTGTGTGTGTGTGTGTGTGTGTGTGTGTGTGTGTGTGTGTGTGTGTGTGTGTGTGTGTGTGTATGCAAGGTCCGAAAACAGTTTTGCAAAGACAAAAATGCTGGATCCCCCCCCCAAAAAAAAATTTAAATGGCTGTTTAAAGGTTAGACTTGGTTTTAGTTTAGGGTTAAGGTTAGAATTAGGTTTAGGTTAGGGTAAGGGGCTAGGGAATATATTATGTCAATGACAGCCCCCCACAAATTTAGTAAAATAAGGGTGTGTGTGTGTGTGTGTGTGTGTGTGTGTGTGTGTGTGTGTGTGTGTGTGTGTGTGTGTGTGTGTGTGTGTCTGTGTGTCTGTGTGTCAAACACTTGCACTTGCAGTTCCTGTTTGGGAAGGTCCACTGGTTCTGGCAAACAGTGTCTGGTCTTATCTCTTGTGTTTTATGTTCCTAGCGAGCTGGGGGCACAAGCAGCCCTTTGTGGCCAAGAGGTGGCTGGTCTCGCTCCAGACTGACCCATGCAGCTGTTCACCACTGTTGGACATATCCACGTGTGTGTGAGCCTGTGTGTGGGGGTACATGTGTATAGTGTGCCTGTATGCATGTATGTCTATATGTGTGAGTGTTTCTGCGCACAGCATTGTATGTGTGTGTTTAATGTATGAATGTTTGAGAGAGTGTATGCGTCTCTGTATGTACAGTAATTATATCTGTATGCATGTACATGTGTATATGCAATAATAATGCAATATTGTCAGTAAACCCTACAATGACTCTTTCATTTAGTTTTTTGAGTTTCTGACATCTCAAAGTTTTCTGGTTAAGACAGAACTTAACACATGGAGGAGCTGAGTGTTCAGCCTGCATGTCTGAAGTCCAGCCGTATATGTCATCAACCCATGGGTCTCTTTCTTTCCTTTTCCCTCTCTCCCTCTCCATTACCTTAACTCTCGTGACACCACCGATCGCCTCAGTGGAGGTTCACTGCTCAGTAAAATAAAGTGTATTGTGCGTGTGACCCATTAAGAACTTCTAAAAGGAGCCATCGGTGAAGCCAGCACAAAGCCACGTGCTGTGTTGGCAATTGAGTGTGGAGAGGGCAAGAATGTGGCCCCAGACTCAGCTTCTGGTTATTCGGTGTGTAAAAGACAGAAGGAGTAAGAGAGAGGAATATTAGGCATGCCTTTGGGCATTAATGGTTTTGAGACTGAAAAATAACCTCTGATCAGAAAAAACATAATAAACATTCCTCTTATTACATTTACTACATGGCTGCTTTCCTTTTCAGACAGCTTAGACATACTTTGTACTTGAATTTGACACAGGAGGGCTGAGTTCAGGTCCTGTCTTATACAGTAGTTCTCGTCAATGTTGACTTTTCCAAAATTGGACAATTGCAGTCCTCTTTTCAAAACTTGAAACAGTTCCTTTCTTTTTATCAAACTTTAAAAGCCAACAGCAGTAGGGTAAGGGGTATGACAACATAATCCATTAAACAATGAAGAATTGTTTACCAGCAGAAATTTTAGCAAGGTATCACTCAAATAATTCTGTTTTGGCCTTTGTGGGCAGTATTGAAAAGCGACGCCTGACTAAAAACAATGATCTTAAAATTCGAACCAATGCTCCTGTTTGAGACCTTTTTTCAAGACAGTCAGTAGTGTCATAGGGGAGCAATGGTCATGTTGTGTGTGCTGCATAAAAAAATCCACATTGCAAACAAATTAAAAATTGCACAAGCATCCATCATCAGTGACATTTTATCATTTTAGTGTAACATTTAGTCTTTATGAGGGCCAAACTTAGAATGTATATAATTGCATTAAGAAAATATTAGGCTACCAAATTGCAGTCTCTTTAAGTGATGAAGTTAGGAAACAACAACATTATACTGCAGTCTCTGATATAGCTTTAGTGTTATTAGCAGTATAATTGTAGATTCCAGCTTCAGTGAAAGAGGTAAAAGATTTGAAATGTTCTTGCCATTGTTGCTGTCATTATTTATGGCCAGTATCATTGTTGGCAGAAGATACTTGTTGTAATGTTAAATTTGAATCAAATAAAAACAAAATTGCCTAGTTCTGTATCCACTTAATAGATCTGCAGTTTCTTTGACTAGACAGCAGTTTGACCCCATTAAAATTAATTAATTTGTCACTCATATAGGGAAAGTTACATTACATAAATTTTAGTATGTGGTAAATGTTCAATTGAGCTCCATATACACTGCATAAAATGTCATGTCCAAAAGATTGTCCCCTAAAAGACACACAATATAAAAAGAAGTAACAAAACAATGGAAGAACAGGTTTTCTCTGGCTTTTGAATCCTCTCTTGTTAGAGGTGTGCCTGTGCCTGTTTCCAAAATCAACAGGATCAGGCACTGCCAACTCACTGTCCTCTAAGGTACATCCACTAACTTTGACAGATGGTGTTGATTGAAGGTCTGTTGGCTTGTTATTGTATTGTTAAGACCATAAAGCTGATGATAGCATATGTGTTAAAAAAAAAAAGACAAAACACATAAGAGGATAAAAAAATTCTACAACTTGAAACAGGACAAATAAGCTCATGAGAAAGGGATCGAGCACTGTCTTTCAAAAGAAGGGGGGTAAAATAGCCTTTTAAAAGTCTAATTTCTTGGGCAAACTATTTCAATGTTTGTAAAACATTTTCCTCTCTGCATCCTTGCAAAAACTTACTGCCACCAGTGTGCTTATCAAGGTGGCTCTCACAAGGCCAAAAAAAACTTAATGGTCTCTGTTGCAACTGCAGAGGGTGACACCAATGGCTAAACCTAAGACAAGTCCAGGTCAGAAGATCCACAAGATCAAGACAAATTAGATAAAACAGGGTGGAGAACTCAAGACCAGATTTGGGGCTCCCAGTGAAAGTTACTCACTACGTTTACATGTACAAAATATTCAGTTTTTTGCCCTTATTCCAAAAAAACACAATATTCCTACTAAGCTGTTTACATGGCTAATGAAAATGAATATTCCCCTAATATCACTGTTTACATTCAGCCATGCATACTCCGATTAACATAACCTCCCTCTTTCATTCCTTCAACCACCTTACTGAAAGGGTTGGCGCTGCGAAACTTGCACATATCCAAACACCTGTTGATGTCCAAGTCTTTCATGATGTTTAAAAATAGGTGAGTTTCTCCAAATGGAATATGCTGTTTAAATGATCCATATCACATTCCAAATATTGTCATATTCGGAATGATAATGGAATAATAGTGTGCATGTAACCGTACTGACTGATGGCCCTTTAGACCGCCAGCATAGGGGCAGGACTGGCAGTGCGATTTTTTTTTTCTTCTTCACGTCATTGACCACTCTGGTTTTTCTTACACATTTGCTTTCCCTGCTTTGGCTATCTCCTCCAGCCTTCAACACAACCCACTGGCCATGGGTGTCAAGGTTGTTGCATTTGTTGTTCTAATTGGCCACTATGGTGTGATAAAGAGTATAAAGTATATGGTCTTCAAGTCTTGGCAGAGATGCAATGTTAATATTGATAAAAGAAAATTAACTGGATAAACAGCAGCTTGAATCACTTCTGTACTCCATCAGTCAGCATTAAAGTAGTCCAACTAGTTATTCATGTCCTTCCTACATTTATTGAATGAGATGCATATTATTATTTCCACTGTATATCAGGTATTGTTCAAATGCTCTGGCCTTTGTCAGTATATGTTCTTGTCACTATTTCTTTGTTTCAACAAGACACGTTTGTTGTACTCGGTCAAAAAAAAACTATTTGAGATTCTTTGACTTGTAAAAATATGTTGCTTCCACTGCAGTAACCACCCTCCATCTTGTTCCTTCACATTTGAAATGCATCGTCCGAATCGACCTTTCACCTCCGTGGTCGTGTCACTTCCTCTCTCCAGTGGTGGCCCACTCCAGGGGGAAGGGATAGGCGGGTCACAAAGGTTAGCAGGTTGAGCTGTCAGCAAAGGTTTCATGTCTTAAATGCGTGCCTGCTAGGAATTGGGGTGGGATGCAAAGAGATTGCAGGGAACAGTGTGGGGCCACATAGTTCTGATTTATTACTATTATCACTTTGAACTCCATGTTCTTTAACTCCGTCAATTTCACTGCTTTTTCCCTCTGTCTCCCCTGGCTCTCTCCCTTTCTGTCTTCATGCGACAGTAGTTACTCTCTGTACCATCAGGCCTGTACATGCAGTTCACCTGCCATTCATGTTAGTATGTAGAGATTATAAGTGCAACTGTTGCTCAGTGTATCTTTCTCATTAAGTTTTATCCATCCAATTAGTAGGAAGTTTGTCCATTTTAAGCTGAAGTTAACTTTTTGCTATTAGGTATGGGAACTAACTGAAGTTTTTATTGATACCATTGCCATTGTCAATTCTGCTTATCAGTACGATTCTTTATCGATTCCTAATCAATTTTCTGTGTTTAAAAGAAGTAGGCCTACACAGGTTTTCAGCGTCAATGCAACTCTTTTATCTCTGATTCTGAACACAGCATAGAAACAGAGTAGGAAAAAGGCATGCTGTTTAACCGCTGTTGTCATTTAGGTTTTCTTAGTCAAAGAAAAAACCTGCTAAGCCTGCCTGCGTGGCGCTAAAGTTATCTTAAAATAGGATATTTACCCTCGTTAATAGACATGGTGCTCAGTTGGGAAGCAGTGACACTTTTCTGCAGTGTCAAACACATGGCAATCCTGGAATTTAAGCCCATGTAGCGTAGAAAGACGTTTTGAGTATATTGCTGGTGTTTCCACCCTTAGCTGAAAATACCATTTTACAGACATTACAACCAGCACTGTTGTCATCTTTCTTCAAGAAATGAATCAAAGCTTTGGACCATTTCTTCCTCTCTGCCATGACTCGTTCTTGTTGCAAGTTTCCAGCAACGCAGATGCATGAGTTTGAATTGATAAGACAGGAGGAAATTTGGAACCAGTTCTCAACTGGAACTGGTTCTTGATTCCCATCCCTATTTGCTATTGTTTCAGATGAATATCACCCGCAGAGTTATGGAACTGCCTGGGTAGAACAGGCCATGAACACAAAAATTGTATTAAATAAATAGCAATAGTATACAGCAGACAATGTTCTT
The DNA here is from genome assembly GCF_016859285.1 of Xiphias gladius. Lineage (NCBI taxonomy): Eukaryota > Metazoa > Chordata > Actinopteri > Istiophoriformes > Xiphiidae > Xiphias > Xiphias gladius. The sequence continues at coordinate 8,434,394 of NC_053407.1, read as the reverse complement.
AATTTTCTTCCCATGAACAGATCAAAACCAGCAATACATTTATCCTCTTAACAAGTATTGTGTCTGTGTATCCGAAGTCTGATATAGATTATTCCTCTGTGCCACAGACCTCTGTTGTTGCCCAAAAACTATTGAGAACACATCAGTGAGTCACACCGTTGCACATATTCCTTCAATACTATGAACATGGGCGCTGTAGTTTTAAAGTTAATCCCACATACACCATCCCAACACCATAAATACTCACCAGTGCAACAAACATGTATTAACCCAGAGCTGAAAATAGTCCTCAACAAAATTCCCTACTTACACCTAACATCTGGTAAAAACTGTAGTGCTCTGCTGTTTTAGGATTATTTTTTATGTTTATTTCACTCACATAAATGCAGAATACATGAGGGAAATATAAAAATACGTGTGAGAGGTGTGATAGAAACCTGTAATGGCTTATATGAAAACCACACCCAAAAGACATACAAAAGATGAAAAACCAACAATACAAAAACACTAATACCTTTTAAATATTAGTGTTCAATAAATGCATGTATAAAATAATTATAGAATTATAGAAAAAAACAGAGAAGTAGGAGTAATTGCCGTATTTACAGTATAAAACAATACTTTCTAATGATCATTATTAATCCAAATCAACTGTTTTTGACAACAGGGCATTTCTAAGACTCTTTTTGTACACAGACAATGACACAGAGGAAAATGTACATTTTCATTCCACAATATGACTCCTTGTTTTAAACAAAGGAAGATGACGATTCTTAGCCTGTCTAGATGGGTTATGAAACTGTGAATTATTAAATTACGTTATTACCACCACCAAGGAGGTCATGTTTTCATCTGTGTCTGTTTGTTGATAAGTATGTTTGTTTTTCAGCAGGATTACATTAAGTGCTGAACTGATTTGCACCGAATTTGGTGAAGGGATTGTGTATGGCCCAGGGAAGAACCCATTAAATTTTGGGGCACATCCAAATCATTTACTATGTATAATAATGTTTTCCTCTTAGGTCTGGTGTATGTTGTTTGATGTCTGTGCTCTACTGGGTCCAATTGATTTTGTTTTTTTCAAGGGATTTGTGGAGACTAAGAAAAATATAATATCATCCCTAATACCATTATTTTCCGATTTCATTCATTCTCACACGAGCAACATTTATTCTCAGTGGTTTACCAACCAGGTTGATAAACAGAATCTAGTTGGGACTCGTATTTGGGACTCTGTATTTTGCTAATGTTTCTAATGTACTTTAGCTGACTGAGCAATCCAAAACTTGCGGACATGTTTATTGTTTTTTTTTCTTTGCAAGTTAAACATATTTTAGATACTGTCAGGGTCACTCCCATCAGGCACATAACAGCTGAATAACTTTTATAACAATTTTGTTGTGCCTTATTGCTAAAAGCACCTGTGTACACCAATTTGTAAACAACTGAATTGTATTTACATTACGAATTATGTTAACAAATGTCCAAATCTTTCTGTAAGATTAACTGTTTTTTTGTTGGGGTCTGATCAAAATGTGGGTTAGAATAGATATGACTTTGGTTCTTGTTATTAGCCACCCACACAGATCTTGATTCTATATCAGGGCCATCAGTTTCTTTAGTTTAAGTATAAAGTCAAACAAGACTGGGTCAAAACTTATTAAATGGCTGGACCATGTATTGTTAATGTGTGAAACTGAGGATGTATTTGAAAACTGTTGTGGAGCCACTGTAAACAACTACTTTCAATGGAAAGTGGCTAAAGCCTGCTTGAAAGGTCGGTAGTTGCTTGATGATGTAATGTTCTAATTAGCATATTTTTTGACATAAAGTTGCTAAAGGGGTCTGAACAGTCAGTAAATCTAGCGACAAAGACGCTAAGTTGGCAACACTGCCTCTAAACAAGCTTCTGATGATGTAATAGAAACTGTTCACAGCAGTTCATTTAGAAAGATCAACAGCCAATGGCGAAGCTCCAACACTCAGCAGGCCGACCAATGGTGTAACTTCATCACTCAGTCAGTCAGTTATTGACAGACATTCTCATTTATAGGGCTGGTCCCGCTGTTTCGGTCCAGCCAAAAAAGAAAAAAGACACTGTCTCATTTTCTCTCACAGAGCAAATTATACAAATTTGCAAAATACAGGACAGGAATCCATTGTTTTGTCCTATTTCGCGCCTGCAGCTCTTCCACTCTGTCTCCTTTCTCTCGTTCTCTCACCCTCCTTTTCTTTTTGGTAACATATTATGTCTTCTTTATCTTGCCCCTTTCTTTGATGATGTGAAACATCTCTGTCAGCATTGTGTGATTGTGTGTTTTCATGCATTTATCTAGTGTGTGTGTGTCCTGACCTCTGTGTAGGAACATCTGTCTGCTCATGCTAGCGAGGTCTCAAATAAACTGCTTCACAAAGGAGAAAAGGGAGGACACTGTGGTCTGCCAATCAACTGAATTTGTCCAATTAACCTGGGGTTAAAAAGATAAGTGAACCGCCTTGAACAAATGCTGAGTAGACCAAAGAGTTGATTGAAAGTTACTTGTAGTTTACTTAGGTGGCGACAGGATGGGCTGTTTACTCAGGCTTTGGACAGACTCACAAATCAAAGTGTGTGTAGGAATGGAGAGATTAGGCAGCCAGAATAGGTCCGGGATTCTACCTGCACCCTTGTCTCTTTGTTGTCACCCACCTGGATGAACTGTTAACATTGCGTAACACACAAACAGACACACACACAAAAGAGAAACTTTCTAATACCCTGATAAAATGCAGCTGTTTTTATCTCCTGCTTCAGGACTGAGGAGGCCTAGAAAGCACCAATGAGTGTAGCATTGTTCAGAGTGGGAGATTCCCCTTCTACTGAAGCATTCGGCTGCTCTCAGTGTGGCCCGTCCCAGCAGCTGCTGTCATTTCAGGACACGACACAGACCTTAAAGCTGGTAGAACACTATCAGTAAACTCACGCATGGAACAAAAGGGAAGGAGGGCACGAGGGAAATGCACAAAAATGGTGACAGAGTTTCAAAGAGAAAGAGGAAGTTGCAACTTCTCTGCAAAAGCTGTGTGATTTCTCTTTCATTAACTGCAATAGATTTTATCAGATGCTATCATACTGGTTTGGATCGAGTTACAGCACAAAGTATATAGTCAAGTCGGGTTCTACTGAACTAAGTGTCCTGGTGTAGTTGTCTTACATTTGTTTATCTGGAAACACGTAACTGATGTGCTCTGCCAGGAGCTCAGGTTTCAAAGACAAGGCTGGATAATGGAAGATGTTTAAAAAGCCATTTCAGACAATGCAGGATCTTAAGTCCTGGATGTCTTGCTCATCATTCATCTGATCCCATTTCCTGACTTCTAAAGATTGAGGGATCTAATTCAAACCTCTCTGCTTTTCACCTGGTTTGTATTCCCACTGTATTCACTTTGTTTGAAAAAAGGAAATATGTGTTTTGACAACTTCACATTTCACTGACTTTCATGCTACAGTTTCTCCGCCTCCCCTGCTTCATCACTCCTTCAGTCCTCTCCTATTCCTTGTAGTCCCGCTAGGTGAATTCAATCTTGTCTTAATGTTAAATGAAGCTCTGCAGGAACCCGGGAGGGAGGGATGGGGCATTACCTGTCAGAAGTGAAGCTAGCTCCCTGACCTGCCGTGGTGAAAGGCCCTTAGGCTTCGCTGCACCGCTAACATAAGATGATCTTTATGGAGAAGCAGGAGATTACACCTGATAGGAAGGAGACTCAGCATAGAGTCAGTTGGCTCCTTTGTGAAATAATCCACTCTTCTCATCCAAGTCATTGTGATGAGTGATAAGGCCTCAAGTGCGTAGTAGTGGAGAACAAAAAATAATGTATTCAAGCTGCTTCTGTTCTCATGTTACATCAAACCAATATTATGAGATTTAGTCCCATGTGATTAGGCAAACTTTTGCAGTAATTGTGATTTCATTGAGGAATTTTAAAAAACTTTTTTGTGCAGCTTAGTTCTGGAAATGTCGAATTCTTTTTAACTGTAAAGATATACTGACAGGACACTGGAAAGTATGACACATCAAAGATTTTTTATACAATATTCAGAATGTGTCAGAGCTTATTTTAACTAACTGTCAGTAATAGGAATTTCCAATTTATTATAAACATTGTATCAAAATTATGAAAACTTACTGTTCAAAGAACTAAGCCACATCCCATCATCAGCAAATCTTTATTGTGTGATCTCTGAAATGTCATTACCTGAAATCATTCATCCTCATCACTCTGACTGTCCTCATACTTCACTGTATATTGTGTCTTCTAGGAATGGGATCCTTTCAGTGGGTTATGCTCTGGAGTTAGCCTCAGGAGGTGATCTCAGGTAAGATGAATTACCTTTTTTTTTCCACTGCTCTCATGTAGCCTGCTGATTCACGTGAGCAAGTATCCATCTGTCTGCTTTCTTTTTGTGCTTCAACTTGCTGGTTCCCAAGCAGAACTAGCTTGAATTATCATATTTTGAATGACTCACAGGCTGTGTATGAACAGACACAAGATATTTCAAATGGCCCTTGGCTGAGTGTGTGTATCTTTAAAAAAAATATACATTGCATATGATGATACACTAAACGGGTCTGTAACAGAGAAACAGATGATACATTACAGAGGAAAAATCAATTAGATGTTTTGGAAATGCCTCCAGATGAAGCAGTCCTTTTCTGAAAGTATAGATTGTCTCAGTAAATACCCCTGCTATCCCCAGATGCCACCATCTCTGTTAACAATAGATCATAGCACTGCTTGTAGTTTTGTTTTGATTGAAACCAGTCTCGTTGGCTTGTCTGTCTCATGCAGGGGCCTGAAAAGCTTTCTTCTGCCTGCTTATAGTCTTCTTCTGTCATGGTTGTTTCTGAAAAAAAAAACTTTATGAGGGAGTAGTGGAAATCTTTGCTCATTACACTTTTAGTGATCTTACTTTAGAAACGAAACCTAATGTAGCTGGGATTATACTGCCTACAGTTGTGCTGACATTGACACAGGTTTCACAGTCATATTTGCGCTTCTTGACTAAAATCATATTGGCCAGGTTTACCCAGTTCATGGCTGGTATTCTCCATTGACATACTGTACATCTGTTCTCAGACCCACTGCAGGTGTATAAATCCCTGCTAATGGGAAACAGAAGTCGCTTTCAGTGAGGTAAAGGTCAGCAGAGAATCTATTATTGACCTTGTTGTCTGTCATTTTCAGTATCAAAATGATATGATACCACTATTGTCTTTCTCTGCCATCGAAACCCTACAAGCTTGGATTCCTGTAAATGTTAGCTTTAGGTGGTTTCTCTATTTCTATCATTTTGCACACAATGACTGACTTACTTTGTAGATTGCTAATCAAAATTTCTTTTGCACTGAAAAGATATAGTAGAGTGTTATTACATGGTGCATTTTAACAGAGATGAGGTTTGTGGGAATGTACGTGCTGTATTGGCCAAGACAGGAGAAGACCCTGATTCACTCATCACTTGTTTTTTCTGATGTTTAAAAAAGACAGATTAAAACAAGGTATTCTGATGTGCTATATGTGATATCTTCTCTATTAGCACATGTATTATCACATTTAAATAAAAATTAAATGCATAAATTAACAAAAATTAGACAACTCCATCAAAATAATCTCCTTTTAAATATAGTAATATAACAAAGTCTAATGTTATTTCTAATTACATTATACAAATGCAGATTGCAATAGGGATTAATTAGCTGTTACAAGTCACGAGTGCTGCTGTTCTCCTCTACACCAACTAAAGACACATTGATAGTCAGAGAGAGCGAGAGGCATTTAGAAGGGCAGAGGCAATGATAGATTAAAGTCCAAAACACACCAACGTCACGACGCAACTGCATAAATGAAGAAGAGAAAGCACAAGAATCAGAAGGAGAGAACAACTACAGTCAGAGAGAGAAAGAGAGATGCTGGGTGCCTAATGATGTTTATAAAACTATTTACCTATGAATCGCATATTCAGAACCAATTCAGTAAATGCTTAAACTATTGGCACTGGATTGAACACAGGTCATGTGAACCAATGGTATTAATCACCTTGATCTAACTAATAGTGAAATGATTTTCATACATCTTGAATTGGCTGTTGTTGCTCTACAGATGTTGACATACAGTGTTGATTGTGTTTCCTAAGAAACAAAAGGGGCTTAAAAACCCTCTAAAGGTCTCCACAGGGGGCTTGATAAGTGATAAATAAATGAGCAGCTCACCTTTCATAATCTTGCATGTAAACCCAAAAACACATGGCCATTACTCCTTTCACACTTTACCTCATCGTGTAATTTCTCCACACTAATTGGCCGCAGCCTGCAAGAAAAAAAATGCATACAGTGTAGTCCAATGTGATAGAGCATTCCCAGGTCAAGTGGCTGCTCTCGGGGTGACTTGACACGTTTGACATGTGGTTGGCTGTTCAGCAGCAGCAGCAGCAGCAATACAACACTTGTGTTCACAACATTTGCCTGGTGGGATTAGCGCTGCGCAGCTGCCCTGCTCTTCACAGCTGACCAAACATGGGACTATTAGGACAGAGGTGGACCTCAGTGGACGTCTATGCAGCAAATTCTAGTCATTCAATCATTTTCACACACATTCACACATCTTCATTCACAAACACTGGGCTGACTCATTTTTACTGGTTGGTGCAAACTTGTATTGGATGTTTTTCTGCAAATTGAATGTGAGAACAAGTGACTTCTACACATGCATTACTTTGCTCCCTCTATCCCCTATCAAGTGCTAGTTGATATACAATATAGTGATAAAATATTAAGATCCATCATTGGTGAATTGTGTCAGTTTCATTAATTATTTGGATTCAGATCACTATTAAGATATTCTTTTATTTACCTAAAAGGGATTAAACTTTGTGATGATTACTTCAGTATGAGCTTCCTTCCTTTATTGGTTCCAGTTCTGCCTCAGTTACTGTACGTATGATCAGTGAGATCCTGTCTTCTGGGTTAGGCCCTTGTTTTTCTTCATGTTCATGTTCTAGGGCCAAACAGAGGAAACATCTGCTTTACTGCTGTTCTAACTGCTCCAGATCTACACACACACACACACACACACACACACACACACACACACACACACACACACACACACACACACACACACACACACACACACACACACACACACACAGGCAGTCCTAGTGGTTGCTCCTGCCAGAGGAAGAGTGTTACTACACAAAGCACACATGCATTGATACTTAGGCACACACACCAACACACACATGCTGCCTGTCTTCCTCTCATCCTCATCCTGTCACAATCACTGGGCAGTTTGTCCTCCAGCCCACCGTCTCTGCCATCAGGACCTGCTCTAACAGCTGCTCTGGCATCCAAATCTATTGGTCCCATTTCCTCTCAGTCCTTATATTGGTCTGTCAGTTCTTTTTCTGTTTCACTGTCTCTTCCTCTGTACTGACAACCAAGTATTTCACAGGCAGGATTGTGTCGTCACTAATTTAAACATTTGCTCAAGTAGGTAAATTGCACCAAATATGATTTTATAGTGTAATAAAACCAAATTATCCCATTTAAATAGTTAAATTAACACATTGAGTCCTTAAAGCTGTTATGGATGAGGTTTAAATGAGTATTCAACTTTGGTGCAAAACTATAATATCAACATGTTTTCATCAAAATAGTTGTTTGTGTTTGTCTTTGCATACTTGAATCTTTAGCACAAATTGGAAAATACCTATCTTATGGCATTGAAAATATTCAAATATCCTTATACCTAGACTTTTTAGGCTTTTTTCTTCATTCCACAATGAGTCTTCAAAGAGGTACTGTATATGGACAGAGTTACATTGTGTTGAAGCAGAAGTAAAGTAAGTGGACAGCAACACTTTTTGCCCAGCAATGGTCAAATACAATACAGTAAATGTGAAAATGATAGTATTTAAGTAAAAAGTGTACAAATGAGCACGCAAGCACACTCAGTAAATATACATTAGTTACTTACAATTAGCCATTATTATCTATGCAAACTTAGAAAAATAACACAAAATTTTTCAAAAACAAAATCTGTTTTAAAGAGTCTATAGTTACTATTGTAAAGGAAATACAAAATGCAGAAATTCAACATGGTTTTGCAAAGATAGACCAACATTTTTAACACATGTATTAATAATAATACCGTAATAATTTACGGTAAGAGATCTTCACTGCCTTACAGTGAGGAACAAGTAATGAAAATAATAATTATTAATAAATGTGTTATTATTTGTTATTATGAATTATTATTAAAGAATAAAAATAATTTATGTGTTTTCTCAACTGCCACTAGGACTGCAGTCAACCAAAGCAAATCTTGGTCGACTGAAATCATAACTTCTCTGCCTGTTAACTCTACATTAACTAAATTAGCATCTCTACCTGGTAGCCCTATTATTATAAATAAATTATAAATAAATATGAAAAGCAAGTATTTCCAGATTAAGATATTGAACATATTGTTTGCAAAACCTACACTTGAATTGTGCTCATCCAAAATGCAGCCACACCGACGACTTCTTTGACATGGTGTCAATTAGTTTTTAGCCGAGTCTGAGTAAACATTCAGTAAACATTAAATAAGTTAGCAATCTCCATTAGGTTGGGCAAGTTCAAACTTGTGAAAACGGGGGTGTTAGGTAGTTTAGCCCATGAATTAAGAAATAGTAATCCAACGTTATTCATTATGCATCAACATTAATTATTTTTAGTTATTCTTAGACAAGGTCATTTAATCTTAGTGATAGTTTTGTGCGTCAACTGACGCAGTCACGTTACCAGTTCTGACACTGGGACAATGCCACGTGATCATGTAGCCGACTTACAAGTTACATCTATGCTAGCAAGATGTGGGAAAAGTCAAGCGTTTGGAATAAATTCAAAAATTGCGAAGATCACCCCCAAAAAGTCAAATGTCAGATATTCCAAAGGAAAACGGGCATATGACAAATCTACGACAAACCTGAAAACCGATTAGAACAGATTATATATCTTGCAACTGCTAAAATGTCCTTTTTTTCTATTATGGCTGATGATAGACCTGTATGCTAACACGGCCACTAGAGGTCCTTGTTAGGTAGTCGTAGGTCATTAGCATTCGCAGAAACAATCAATGCTGTTATTTTTCTTGAAAGGACAGTATTAACAAAATTTGTTTAGGGAGATCAACAGAGATTACACTGAATAAAATGATCCCCAGAGATTAGGCCACGGTCCTGGGGGAGGGGAGGCTGTAACAACGACTGCTGTATGGTGCTACAGTTGAATAAGACTCTAACTCTCTATTGCCTCGCCATCACTGAGACACAGAAATAGCCCTTGTGTAGGCCCTTTTGAAATTTTAGAATAATAACCCTCGTCACCCAAAAGGGAAAAGGCAAGGTCTGTCCTTCCCAGAGATTATGGTGGGAAGAATCAATGACTTCCTCCATATTTCTCCCTCAGGGGACAGGGAGACAGAGTCTCACTGGTATTAATAGTAGTCTTCTGATAAGCTAGCCAGTATGCTGCCTTGTGGTGTCACAGCCTTTCGTCTCGTTGTGAGAACCTCTTGTTATAGTATCAAAGAGCTCTTATAGAATATACTGTAAATTTCCTTGACTTCCCATTTTTGTTCAGCTCCCTGTGCTTCACTGTACATCACAACATTTTTACAATACAACACGGGACACTTGAGTGTCCCATCAGTAGAAACTTGACACTGCATCTTTGACAGTTTTCTCTTCAGCTCTCTGTTGGGGCTGTGATGCTGCCCCAGAGCTGTGTTTCTAGTGGAGCCTTGTGTTGTAAAATACTGAGAACAAATGTGATATGCTTTTCTCACTGACACAGCTATCCTGAATGGCGGGTTGTATGTTTGCCTCAAGGCCTGCGGAGGCATTCACTCCAACACATTGTTCCCAGAAGGAGCTGTAAAACTGGTGCTCCGCTTTTCGATTAGCTCATTGTTTCTGAAAGCACAGGAAACATCATGTAACACTTCAGTATATAGTAAAAGAAAAAAGAGAGAGTTGTGTTGGCAGAAAGTTGTTTAAAAAAAACCTTTTTTTAAGACTGATACAAAGCCATGAGTACAATTAGCAACAATAGTGTTGTTAACCTGAGTTGGGTCCATTGAATCGAATTTTAGGTTTCTTGACTTCTCAAAGAATTATTTTTTTTCATTCTCAGCTGGTTTCGATAGCCTCAATGCCCCAAATAGGTTGTCTGAAAGGAGAGCATGGGAAAAATAGCTGTCATTGTGGAAACTGCTGGGAAAAGGCAGTGTTCTCATTGGTAGCATTACAGGGCATTGTGGGATGTGAGTGAGCTGAGAAAGTCTGTTTTGCTCCCTCTGAGAAGGAGGAAACATGGAAACATTGACACAAAAAGCACTGTGATTAGACCACTCCAAGCAGAACTAACTCACTGCAGTTTATGCTCTGTTGGCTTCACATCAGTCAGAGATGGGAAGATGAGAAGGGGATAGTCAGTGATAGTGGCAGTGAGTGTGGCGAGGTGGGCAGGGTGGCCACTCTTGCTTCACAGTTGTCTTCTCCAACCGATTTAAAATCCCCTGACGTCGGCTCAATCAGTGGTGGCCTGCATACCGACATACCAGGCTGATGGTTGCCGGCCCATTAGCGAGGCCCAACTGGTGGAGCCCACCCAGGGCTGCAGACCCTCTCATGCCCACCTTCTGCCTTCCTGCCCAGCCCTGGCTCTGGATCAGAGGCAGGCCGCACGTCGGGGGACAGAGCTAATGATGGCCACAGCCATGCCATCCCTTTAAAGCCCCAACCCAAGAGTACAATTTTGGCAAATGCTATTTCCTGCAGATAAGATGCAAATAAGCTCCTTTTACTTCTTTTTCCTCATCAGAGGTTTGGGAGGTGAGGGAAGGGTGAGCTGTGGCAAAATACGTGATTGAGTCCATGCTTTGTTTCATCATCAGCTGGTTGGGTGTTGCTTACTTTCGCTAGTAGATATCATGCTTGCTATCACACTGAATTGTTTTAAAATATCAGAGAAGTGATATATGAAGTGGAAACAATGGAATGAAATAAAGATTGGCCACTTTATGTGCATAGAATTCAAACTAGTAATCCGTATCGGACCACTTTGCCCTCCATCACTCCCTAAGTGGCTTAATCAAGGCTGTGTTACATGATTATTTTACTCACCCAAGACCTTCTAAATTGTTTCCAGCTTAAAAGGAGATTGTTGGAGATATTCATGCTACATGGAAATGGTCTCCTGTTTTGCCACTCCTGTTTTGTTTTCACACATTGTCTTTCTTTGAGACTCCAGATTAGAACCTTTGTAGTAAAAAATAGCTCCAAAAATCATGCCTGTGACAGCGTTTCGCTGTAAAATACTCAGAAACAGACTGGTTCAAGCAGATCCCTGGTGTTTATGTCCCTGTGAATCCAAAGTTATTGTGATTTCTGCTGCAAAAAGAGTCCAGGCTATGCAGTTGACAGTAATCACGTTCCATTGCAGGGAGTGTTTTATGAAAATAAAGAAATAGTGTTTTGCTATAAAAGCATTTTTAGAATGTGATATCTGAACTTTGTGGAGACTCACATAACTATGACAGGAACACACGAGAGGACCCTATAACTGACTTTATAACAAATTTGTTTTTGCTCAATGGTAATTATTATCTATATTATTAAGACATACGTATCATCCATGTAAGTGAGATCATCTATCTGACATTTGATACATCATTGATAGGACATCAAGGCAGGATGTCAAGGCAGGTCTCACTAAAATAAATCTTTGATTACACACAGTGTACTGTTTGCTCTAGATGTCAAGTTCTAATATCAAAACTGTATGATCTATCATGTAAATGATATTACCACAGCAGCTCAGATCAGTCTTTGAGTTACTCAGAAGTTGTATGCAAAGCGCATTGCAGTGTCATCCAGCAGTCCACTGTCGGCCAATGAAATACATGCAAGTACAGATGGTATTCAGATGGAATACCCTATAGCATGTATCTTCTTGCATTTTGTTTATTTTAACTAGCAGGATTGAGACAGAGAAGAATTTACATCATAATGATCATTTCTGAGCACAGTACCAGGTAATCTGAGCTCAGTGAGTTAAAGACCGCCATGTGGTTTCTTGGGATTGGCATGAAGTTGTATCTTCAGTCTGTACACTGTGGTTACACACTCACACCAACACAGCCCATTCCATCGTTTTTTTCTAGAGCTATAGTCAGTCAATGTGGGCCTGTAAGCCATACTGTGTTTGTTATTGTGATGTCTGTACAGGGAAAAAAATTTTTTCCAATAACTACCTTTAAGAAAAAATAAAACAAATATACATAATAAAAAAATAACAGCTGAGTAAGGTGAGTGTGTGCTTTGTGACTCTGGAATCTCCTTGCATTTTGTATTATCCCGCCGTCTGTCTCGCTCTCTCTGTCGGATTTGTGATGGCGGGCATGGTCTGAACAGGGCACACACATCCGTCCACGTGCCCCTCCGATCCCAATCATTCATAAATTCAGCCAGAGAGATTTTTATCCACTATCCGCCCTGCAGTGTCTGTTATCTCTGCCCCCCCACCTCCCTTTGGCTATTAGGAAGGAATGAGATGTCACAATGCATACATACACAAATGCACTCACTAGTCTGATGGTGGGGACAGCTGTCTGTCTCCAGAAAATTTTCTCACTTCTTCTTTTTTTTTTTTTTTTACCCTTTTATGTCCATCATTTGGTTAGTTTTTCTACTTTAATCTTTTAAAGGCAATGTTCTCTACAGAGGCAACTTAAATCTCCTCCTATATTTGTGTCTTCTCTTTTTTGCTTCAGGTCTTCCGTTTACTCTCTATCTCCACTTTCTCACCATTTCTCCTTGTCCCTTGTCCAGAAAAAAAAGCAGTGAAATTTCCCCTCAGTCATTTAGCCCAGATCCAACACTGCAGGCAGGCAGTGTAGAGGCTGTAACTTACCAGAATGTAAATAGAGCAGTGTTTTTCACATTACTTCACCGTTTATTTTTAGTAGCTGAACAAGAGCAGGCAAGGGTGTGCCTTTTCAAGCCCCAACTGTAAGTCTTATCAGCTGAATACACAGAAAAAAAACAGAGAAATTATAAATCAAATAAAACAATAATGACCCCATACAGGAAGTGATGTGTTGATTTTTGGTTTAACTTTTAACTGTAACTGGCTTTTGGAAAGAATGTTGCCTCGGTATCTCTGTTTTACTCTTTCACTCTGATGCACTGCACACGCACTCAAGGTGTCATAAATTTCCGTTGCAGCTTGAAAAGAGTTAAGTATATTATATTGTATTCCTTGGTGCTGTAATAATGCAGTCTTAAGTGATGAGCTACAGATGCCAGGCTTCTGCCAACTCGATTTTCCCTCCCACTAACACCTTTGAAAGGCAGATTAACCTACTATATAATGTAGGTTATAACTTGTAGTACTTATGTATTACCAACAACAAATGCACTTCCCCAGCAAGGTCAAATCACAGACTGAGCTACAGATCAGTTGAGTACTTTGCCCAAAGACTCTTCAACAGCGTTCTTCGAGCGTAGTTGCCAGCCATTCCTCGATTACTGGGCCGCATCCAGCTCATACCTTCACTTTACTTCCAGGGATCAAACCAATAACACCAGTCTGTTTTAGCAGACACAGCACCTGCAGCAGTGGGGAAGCTAAGTGGTGGACAGTGGCTATGGCAGTCTCCTTGCCTCTGTGCCTGGCAGTCTTCCTCCCAGCCACCCCTCTGCTCACACCAGGAAATGTCTTTTTCCAACTCAGTCTCCAATGCACTTAATTCCTCCCGGCTCTCCAGCGACAAAGCCAAAAGAAAAAGAGATCAGTTGCTGGCAATAGCTAGCACTTCTCTAGCGTTCACTGTCTTCCTCCACCTCTTTCACACTTTGATTTTCCTTTGCAGAAATCGACATCAGCACTTGTCAAATGCAGCTTTGAAAATGAGAACACTAAGCAAAATCTGCAAGGTAATGCCATTCACACATTGCATAGATAAGCTACTTTTTTCTCAAACAAGCACAAGTCATGAAAGTTTTCTCACACAAAAGGAATGAAAGCAGTCTAGGTGTTTGTGTGTGTCAGCGTATATATGTCTGTGCGCTGATATGTCTGTTGTGAAAAAGGAGGTTCTGAACCCTCCATGTTCAGCACAGTCACTGATCATGATGACTCAGTTGAATTTCCACTGAGGTAAGCTGTCACTCTCTGATGAACAGTGAACTCACAGAAGCACTGAGTCACACACCACACACACAAACAATCTAATGTCCCCAACTATCTTATGGACCAGCTAGGATTATATGCTGAATATTTTCAGTGGAGCCATCAGTAAGTACAACAGAACGCAATTCTCTGTCCCTCTCTGTGATGATCTTGGTGCGTAGCCATAGATGCACACATACACACACACACTTGCACTTGGCCTTGTCCCTGTCCAAACAGCCCTTCTATAGTGAGAGGTTCCAATGGAGTGGATCAGCTCCAGCTAAGACACCCTTTCACACTTCCTCCCTCCCTTTCTCTAAACCCTCCCTCCTGTGCGACCACAGGGCCTTCCTTCCTTCCTTCCTCCTGACACAGAGGCCTGGGGGAGTTGCAGGGGAGTCAGGATGGCCGGATGTTCCCTGATCAGACAGACATACAGACTGACAAGGAGCAGACATGCAGACAGGAGGATGCTGCTGCTACTGTGGACTTTGGGCTCGGTTTTGTTCCCATCCGGAGCTATAATGAGAATGACATCATTCCTGTTTTGATAGAACAACAGGAAGATCGAGGAAGATGGAGAACAGCAGGGTGTGCGGGTGAGAGTATGAAGGAGTATGAGAAAACAAAAGGAAACATAAGTGTTGGTCATAGAGAAGGCAGAGCTATGATCATGCCAGTGGAGATATACTGTATTTGACCATAGGCATGCAAGAGGCTTTGATGTGCCCCACGGAATTATTTATTTTCAGATACATACTGTACATAATTTTTTCCCTCTCTCTTCTCCTTCTGAATCTAATAAAGCAATAAAATTCATAAAGTCAATTAAGTCTAGAGCCAGACTTGCCTCACAAGAGTTCTTTTATAGATGTCAGTCTCAAATACAGAGCGTAGGGTTAGCAGGCACAGTGCCTGCACTGCACATAGGAAGAGCCCCAGCTATACAAAGCAACCTCTCGTCTCTGTGTACAGCTCTGTACCTGCAAGCGTTTCATATAGTGAGACTTACAGAAGCTTTGTAGTTTCAGAGCACTTCTCAGTGCAGTTTATCTCCTCTGCAAGACAGCCATTTCCTCCACCGTTCTCAGGGGGAAGAGAAGAAGAGAAATGATAGCAAGTGGCTGGAGGAACAGAAGAAAGAGAGGAAAGAAAGACAGAATGAAAGAAAGTAGGGGGAGAGAGGGAGGATCACAATAATAGTAATCTCTCTTCTCTCCCCTCCTCTGTTTTTTTTCTTGGAAGAGGATACCGTGAGTGCCAGCTGTGCTCTGCTGCTGCTGTACAGTGCACACTACTTCAGAGAAGTCAACCTCACTGCACTCCATCCACCCCATTGAACTGCCAGCTCTGGCAATCAATTCTGAGCCTTCTGCTGTCACCGCGGGCCTCTGGACACAGCAGCTGGCTGCAGGAAGACAAGCGCTCTTCCACAGAGTCTGTCCCCCCATCAGCTGCACCCAGCTGTCTAGCAGCAGCCCCACTATTCAGAGCAATGCCTGCTGCCACTGGTGAGGGAGGCCTCTTTCACTGCTGTCACCGGTCTTTGCTGACTTGAGTCCTCTTCACCATACTTTCTTTTTCATTTCTTCCTTCCTAAACTTTCAGCCATACGAACACATCCACCCTTGAGCTGCACAGCAGGCCTCATATGTCTGGGCTCACTTTCTGTCTTTCTTTCTCTTTCTTCCCGAGTCAAATTGTCCATCTGTCTCTGCTTTTACCAATTTTTTTCCTCTACTTCCATCTTGCTTTCTCTCTCTGTCCCATTCTCCTCCTGTATTCAATGCTGGGTCTTTAGATAAACTTTCCTTCTTTTTTGCCATTGTAGCATTTCGTTCTTTCGCCACCATCATGTCCCTTCTGTCTTTCTGTTTTGTGGTACCCATTCCTCTTTTCCGTCTTTGTTGGTTAGCATGTCTCAGTTTCTCCACTCCTTTCTCTGCAGTTCTGTCCCCTTTTTTTGCCAATCGCTCTTATTTCCGCACAATTTCCATCTCATTCTTTGTCACTCTGCTGCAATCTAAACTATGTCCCCTTTTTCCAAATGTCACAATACTGTATCTTTTCTTTCCCTTTTTCTTTAGAGTAACTTCTTTTTCTGAACCTCTTTCTGCTGTATTTTTTTCACAGGTGTCTGTAAGGCGGGGATTTACATTTTCTCAGGACAGGCAGCCCGTGGAGAGAGGCCTGCTGGCAGATCAAAGGCTCCGGCTGTAAAACGATCTGAAAGAGTCCAGCATTAGCATCCATCAGGGTACCTTGAAAGCTCCCTGGTCAGCCGAGAGGGAAGCTGAGGGCCCCCCAAAGTGAAAGCCCAGTCTGGAGAGGGGTGATGAAGGGGCGGAGGGAGGATAGAATGGGGTGGATAGAGAGAGAGAAAGAGAGAGAAAGAGAGGGGGAGGGATGAATAACTCAGCTAAAGTCATGGAGGAAATATTTCCACGAGGGAGGAAAATTCCTATTACAAGCTGCAAATGTTTTTATTTCTCTTTTGGATTCAGCCCCCCATCTCTTCCTTTAACTCTTCCTCTCTCTTCCTTCCTCTGTCTTTTTAATTTCTTCTTTGCAGCATTGAGGCAGTAAGGGGAGAACACCTCCATCTGTGCAGCATTTCCACTCAGCTCAAAAGGCCCAGACTTTTACTACTCCACCCTGCAGTCTACACATAGGGTCATGTCTGGTGGAGGATTGGAAGTGGGGTGAATGAAGGAGGGAGGGATAGAGTGTGGGAGGAAGAGAAACATTGGGTGGCTTCATATATTGTATCTCTTTACATCAGAATTGAAAGTGGGAGAGAAAGAGAAATGACACCAGTATCTGGGTTTTGTGTGTGTGTGTGTTCCTTCTTTCATGCAATAAGCATGATTCATTGCCTCAAAATGGATAGGTAACTAACATGTGTGATAGGGATCAAGATTAGATCTGCATTCCTGGTGTGTTCCAGTGCCTCTGCATTTGTGTCTTTTTCAATAACAAAATTAAGCCCGTATTAATCACATAAATCTTAAAAAATAAGTCTGCATCTTTCTGGCTGATTTTGTGATAAAATTCCTTCAAGAAACAAGATTTATAGACAGTGAGACCTGACCACACTGAGTTCCTTCTTTCCTGGAAAGACTTTCAGCTACGTATGTTACACACTGACATTTTCAAATGTCTGCAGTTTTCAAATAACCAGGTAGAAGCACAACCACTGCTGACTATAAACCTCTTAGCGCTGACTTTCTCTCAGGCACCCTTAATGTGACAAAAATTCAGGTTGGGAATGTTTTGTCCATGAATGATTGATCTATGAATGAGTCTAAATTTTAGTGAGGTCGTAGTTCTCTCTGTGTTTTCTACAGTTCCGCAACTTGCAGCCATCATTAATGGGTCCTGGTTCAGTGTTAGATAAGGCTGAGATCTCCTAGAGGATGGTGTGAGAAGATTTTGCATGACTAGTTTATTTAGTAACAGTAAAAATACAGGTGTTACAGGTGTCTACAAGGTCATACTGGACTGAGAAGAGGGAGCAGAGACTGGCATTATGTAGCATGAATAATTTATGTTGTATTTATACTCTTTATGTTGCAAGGCATGAACTAATGCAGTGTCCACATAGACTGTAGTGAAAGCAGCGTTTTAGCAGAGCAGCAACAGCAGCTTCAGTATTGAGTTTAGGCCACAAGCATTTTGGAAGCACTCAGAGCCCAATACACAATCACTGTAGTTACACAAGTAAAATGATGACTTGAGATCTAAAGTAATTCTTCAGGTTGTGTTTACATGCATAAAGCATGAGTTAAATGCAAGATGTTGTGGACATTAGAGGGACAGTTGGGCATATAGCAAGTCTGACTTTTATGCAGGAGACTACACGAGAGTTTGCATTCAGTCAGAGATCTGCATTTAAGATTTAACAAAATACTATCAAACCGTAAAAAACTTTTAGTTGCCTAACGTTAACTATACCTTAAAAGTTTACTCTCCCATACTGTAGTTGCCATGCACAGAAAGACAAAAGTTAAAAAGCATTATATATATATATATATATATATATATATATATATATATATATATATATATATATGTTTGTGTATGTGTATGTATATATATATGTGTGTGTGTATGTGTATGTGTATGTGTATGTATATATATATGTGTGTGTGTGTATATATATATATATGTAAATATATACATGTGTATGTATGTATATATATATATACTGTAATAGAACCAGTAACTGGTTTTAATGTTGTGGCTGATTAGTATACTTTATATATAAAAAGCTCAGCTCAAAAGATTTAAAATAAATGTCAATTTACAAGTACACAATTTCCTTTATTATAGTTTCACAATTTTAATGTTTACTATAGTATTGATTAAATGAGATACGATTCCTGTATATGTGCTAACTTGAAATTTCTTGCATACTTGCACCAGATATTAGGAGAATATTAACCGTGCTTTTATGAAGAAGCAGAAATAAATTTTTCAGCCCTGTCAGTGAATAATGCAAACAATCTCATCCACACAGTTACTTACTAACAAAGATTCATTCCTCGATACATGCTTACACTCACTGTCTGGACCTTCTCAGGTGAAGCACACTCACAAATATCCAAACACATACTACTCATGGACGCAAAGTTCTTCCCAAACAGGATCACCCAAACACACACACACTCTGGCTGTGTGTCCCTCAGTCTGCAGCTTGCTGACATGTGTGGAGCCTCTACTGTACAGGGCCAGGGCTGCATGCCACTGTCTCAGCTCAGGAAAGGGATGTCCAGTTTGTTGCACATACACACAGAGACAGAGAGACAGTAGCGGAGCTCAGCACGGCCGTCCTGTCCACCCGAGGATGAGTTCCTCCTCTGTTTAGGGAAAAGGATGTGATCTCACTTGTTAAAAATCCAACCTATGTCGCTTGCCACTCATGACTTAATCCAGGCTTCTCCTTTGTGCACAGCGCCCTCCCATTCCCCTCTTCTCCTCTTACTTTCTCTTGCTCTCTCTGTCTCTTCCTATCTCTCTTCTGTCTGTCTCACTCTCCGTCGATCTAGCTATCTACATGTATGTGCCTTTCTATCTGTCTGTGTATAACCTAACATTTGTTTTCTTTACTACTGATGATGAAAGCCTATGTAAGAAAACAATGTATAATTCAGGATGGATGGTCATTTTATATTGTGCAGATTTACTATTAGTAGGTAAATACATCACTTCGGGTCATGGAAGGTGTACAAAACACATGCTTATAGGCCTTGCAATATGTGTGAGAGTAGCAAATTTGCAAAAAAAGATAAACTAATCAAAAAACACACAGTCAAAAAAATGCATGTCAGACTAGCCAAATTCCTAACTCAAACTGGCTACCATATAAGTGTGTGTGTCTGTGTGTCATGCTGTCTGCACATGATCACTAGCAGAATTTATTTGTGATGGCTTGACCCTTTATTTTTTTTTAGAGGAAAGCAAAGATGCTGTATCCATCTTGGGTATTCCTCACAGCTGGGATTTTACACATTGCCAGTGCACAAGTTAAAATTATTTGAAATTAAAAGTTTGGTCATAATCAACCTTTTAAAGTAAGTCTAATCAAACTGCATCTAAAGAAGAATCTTAAACACGAAGAAAGAGTTTTTCTTTCCGCATAAATTTTATCAGTTCTTCTTTATAAATTATGTAAATAATATGATGATTGTCAGTGTTGAGCTGAGCACTTAGCTCTGACTCTGCACCCAACCCTGCAGGGAGCGCAGCTGTGATTGTAGAAAGCCTTAAGTCCTCTGCATGGTTCTTGCAGTGGTGTATGCAAGAGAGGTGTGCAGCCACAAACCTTTGCAATTATGTAATTGAAAGACCCAGCACGTGCCTCTCGAAATCTGAAACATCACGGCCAGAGACCATGATGCACGTGCTCCGATCATTAACTCTTCTGCCTCCTCCGAAAACACACAGCCAGATAGCCAAAGTATTTTTAAAGACCTGAACTACAAGGAGGCAAGATTAAAGCAAGCATGTATGTATGTATGTATATGTATTTGTTGTAAACATTGCACACACAGCTGCAGAGGTGAGTGCGCACAGTTTGCTGCGAGGAATATGATGAGCCCCTTATTCTGCGAATGTATTTCTGTGTGTGTCTGGCAATTTTCATATGTGTTTAAGTAAATGCTAATACATATTCAAGCACAATAAACAGCTATTATCTCCCGCAAACTTAAACAAGAGATTGTGCATCTGTTACTGTTTTTAACACACTTTACTGTATGTGGGACTGTTGTTTCCAGTGCAACATGTTTGTCAGCTCTCTTGTTCACATCTACATATGTACATCCAGTGAAACTTTTCTGAGTGTTTTCATGATGCTCCTCATTAGGCTAGTCTATATAGGGGTCTGTCAGCATAACTGTGGTAACGGCAAGTGAACCAATGGGTTTTTTCTGAAAACCAAATACAATGTGCTAGTGACAGACACAATTATACAGTGGCCTTTAATCTGTGTCTTTCATGGTCAAAGTGCACATGAGTACAGAACTGGGCAACAGCTTGTTGAGTTTTTTGTTATGTTCAGACCAGCTGTGTGCAAGTATGTTTGTGTGTGTGAGTGTGTGTGGCTGTTCGAATTATGTGTTTGTTCATACAATCCTTTATGTGTTTAACATATTCTTATGCTTTATTAACTCTGCACCCCTGTCATCCTGGCCAGTGATCCCCATCTCCTTCCAGCAGGTCCAGCAGCCCTCCCTGCTTACACTGTCTTATTTGTCACAGTTTGCCAGGGCAGCTGTCCGCATGGAGCAAGTGACTGTGGCACCTCATAACTCAAGCTATAGGAGAGAATGAGAGAGAGGAACTTGATATACTTCATGCAAACAAAGCCTGTTGGACTTAACTGGCTGAGAGAGAATTTCTTATTCAAAACTTCTCAAACCACTCTGTTTCATTTTCAGACTTCAAACAACTTCCTCTTAATTTTCAGTTTATTTTTCTTTCATTTTCTCCACCTGGTTAATACTTCTTGTGTTCAAAGCAGGTTGGGGCCTGTTTCCCAACATGCACTGGATAGAAGGTGTTAAGACAATGTGGATGCGACATCAGTTCTCTTTAAGGCTTCATAGTAAATAAAGATGTGCATACACACATTCACATACACACTCTCCAGGAGAGAAGGATGTAAGGAATGAAAAGAAAGAGTGAGAAAGAAACATGAAGAGAAGTAATCTCATCCCATTCTCCTAGATAGCTGTTTATCTGTCTGACTCACTTTTTGCACCCACATCCTTTTCCAAATTTAAAAAGTTTCACTAATCCCAGTATGGTGTCATTTAAGCAGTCAAAACATGGTCCCCTCTTATATATTCAATATTACATTTCATTTCATTATATAGGTCCAGTAAGGACTGTAGAGAATCATCGAAGCCTACAAGATCAAAGCAAGTCTGAAACCATGAGGCGCGAGATAAAATAGATCCTGGCCAGGCAGCATCAAGGGCAGTAAGAGATATGGAAGTAATGAAGCCACCCCTGTCCTCAAAACAGGCTGCTGAAGGATGAAGAACTCATATGTAACAAGTTTATTACCCTCTGCATTTGCATTACCTGGGGTGTACTGTCATTTCCTACTTGCATGCAAAAAGCCCAAGGGAACAAACCGTCAGGAAGTTCACTGAGAGCCAAGTATTGTGGCCAGAGAAACTGGACCAACCTGACGTCTGCTGTTTGAAACTGGAGTAGCACAAGGATGTTTGGAAACGTCTTCCTGGTTCCAATACTCTCTGGGTGATCATATATATCAATATTTGCATTATCATTTTTATTACATTCACTTTAGACTTAAAGCACCATTCTGTCAGGATATGTCTGAAACAAATATCACGTAACTGGAAGTATTAACTGCTGTAAAGGAATTTAGTCTTGTCAAAAACTGCGAATATGAAAATGCAAGATGAAAAACTTCCTGCTGTATTTCAGTTGAATATATGCACTACATAATACTGATTTCATGTGAATACATATTGTGCATTTAAGACTTTATCTTATTATGGGTGCACTCTCGCTCTTCAGAAATATAGATTGGGGACCCAATCACTGATTTGTGAGGTCACCCTATAGGAAATAGACAATTCAATGTCTTTAATTAAAAAAAAAAAAAAAAAATCAGGCAGATTGCCAGTGTCACAGGCAAGCCGATTCGGTGACATTTGCAGATCTCTAACATAGCCTGACCCTTTATGCATATGGCAGGAAGCTTTGTTTCACAAATACAGAAACTCTTAAATCAGCAGTGTTGTAACACTTTTTTATTACACATTACTCACTAAAAAAGTAAACTACATTACTTTAGTTACTCATCCTGGATCTCTGAGAGGTGCCTTTAAAACAACTCCAGATCCTCCT
Organism: Xiphias gladius; assembly: GCF_016859285.1. Lineage (NCBI taxonomy): Eukaryota > Metazoa > Chordata > Actinopteri > Istiophoriformes > Xiphiidae > Xiphias > Xiphias gladius. The sequence continues at coordinate 8,411,745 of NC_053407.1, read as the reverse complement.
CAACCATAGGTCTCATTTCTGTTTTCATTCTATGATGTAGAAATACATACCAAGATATTTGATATTAGCCCCAGTGACTGCACACAGCTCTTCAGAAGTCCCATCCTCACAGTGAAGCTACGAGGGTCACACACCCTCCAACTCCAAACAAAACCCAGAAGATTCCTAAATACAAGCTTACCGGTGGCTAATGTTAGCAAGCAAACTAAGTAAGAATGTAAACCATAAATAAGACAACTTTTTTCTCCCTTCAGGCGCATTTCTTGTTACAAGAAGTCGCATTTCTCCTATCTTGGTAGAGGCTAACCTCTCATCACCTCCCGCGCCAAGTTATTCTACTCTACTCTACCTTAACGTGGGACAGCACTTAAAGTCACATGGACAGACAGAGTGAATCAGAATCAGAATCAGAAAATCGTTAATGATCCCCGCAGGGAAATTATAGAATTTCAAACTGAATCTCTTACACTAATCTGTACTTAAAATGTAATCACATTACTAAGTAATGCGTAACTGCCCAACAGCATACTTCTCCCCAAGAATTACTGTCATAATAAGTAAAAATTCTATCATGGACCTTCTCAGGTAAACTTTACGTCTTTAGAGTGATACTGAAATACAAATGAGGATAATACTGCTTTTGTTATTTGAAACATCCTTAACTGATATATAGATTAGTAAACCACAGAATAACATAGTTATACCATCTGTAGAAATCATACAGGAGGACTGGAAGTTTCTATATTGATGATAAGGTTTGTTATTACCTACCTGTGTGATATTCTGCTGCAAACTCTCCGGGCCTCGGATTTCTGGTATCAGTTTTGTGAGCACTGTTGACCACACAGCGTGCCCTCATCGGCACACACACATTCAGCTGAGGAATGTCTCTCACAATCAACGTTATCAGGTGTTTTGTCTGTTTTGTCTGAGGGGCATCCGAAGAGGGCTTGGCGTTACTACTGATAGGCTTTTCGGAATACACATCTCTCTCCTCTTTTCTCACACATCCCTCTCTCATACTGTATCATTCCCTGCTTCCTTCTAGAACTCTCTCTCCATTTTTCACATATCCCTCATCTGTTCACATTTTTCTTAACTTCACCCAACATTAAAGCTCGTTCTTTCCCCTTTCTTAAAGTTATTTGGACGAGTAATACTTAAAGCACCTCCCTAGTCTTCTTTCAGGGCCTGTCAAGAGTTAAGGTATGCCAACATGTTTGACTTTGATTTGCACAGGGTCTTTTTTCTTTCAGAAACACTCCATAGCCTAGCCCTCCTCCACGCAGGAAAGATGTTGTTACCTTGTTCCCAGGCCTACCTCCTGCAGCACCCCTACCCCTGACCCGTAACATCCAATTGATTTATCCCTGATTGTTAGGAGGCCTCTGGAGCTGCTTCTCGATTGGCTCCATATGAGAACAGTGTCAAGAGGTCATCTATAACAATCATTTTCAGTGGCTCATTATTCCCAGGCCAAACAACCCAAAGACCCAATTTCCTACAGCGCTGTTCATAAAAGTGACAGATGGACCTGGAAAAGCTTTCCTATAATCGTTAGCCTGCTGAAGTGCTACATACAATGCTCTTTAGTATAGTGGAGTTTGGACTCTGTTCCCTCTCTCTCTCTCTTTCTCTCACTCTTTCTTTCTCGCTCTCTCTCTCTCTCTCTCTCTCTCTTTCTCACCCACTCCTTCCACCTTCTCTATCCTGTTCATTTTTTCCAAGGTGAAGAATGTGAAGGAGGAGAACGTAGTGTGTTTAATAGCTTTAGGCCATATTCCACCCAGTTTAGCTTTCCTCCTCGTCATATGGCCCACAATGTGAATCCAGCACACAAATATTTGCCAGGTAGTTTGTGTCTATCTGAAGGCTGACTCTACCTTAACGTGGGACAGCACTTAAAGTCACATGGACAGACAGAGGCCAAGACAAGGTCTCCTTTCATCCAACAGACCTGCCACTCTCTGGTATTCAGGGTCATCTAGTCACTTGAGCAACTCTGCACCCCTCCATGGCTGCCTGTGAGGGTCTTTTCTTGCTGGGGAAGTGTCTGTTTGATAAATGTGTGCCTTGGAACAACAGCTGAGACTAAGACTTGGCTCAGCCTTCCCGCTGCCTGTTTCAGACACAAGTGTGGTTTCCTCATATCTTGGCTCTTTGTCATGAATGACCTCTTCCATTTTTCCCCACCTCCAATAATAACCAAACTCCTCTACTCAGCATTTAAGAAAAAAAAATCATTCCATTTTTCTCTGAGGACTTTTTTTTCTCATATTTGTTTCCACTCCTGTCTTTTTGGCAGACTGAAATGCTAGGTCATTGCAGTAACTGTATCCACTGCCTGGTGGCTTGCAGGATTGTGTGGGGTGGTGGTGATGTTCAAAACATACATTCTCTTGCCAGTGAGGTTTTTCATTCACCGAAAAACAATGTCTTACTCCCACTCTCTTTTTTTGGCTTGTACATCTGGGTTTGTTTCCGCTTGTGTTTTTTTTTTCTCCTGCAGGGACAGCGTGGCCGCTGGGCTCAAAAATGTCACAAAACTGTGATATGATAAATGTTACAAAACTGTCAACTCCTACATAAGCTTGGTCTGCGAATGGCTTGTGCAATTTCCAGATCTTTTATGTTAAATAAATCATCCACCCAAGTTCAGTCAGCTCACTTAAGCCACTTGCAGATTTTACCTTCAGACAATTCATTCATCGTGGTGACACTTCAACCACTGATTCATCTTATAAAAATAGGGGGCCTAGCCCCCATCTCCCTCAACCATCTTTCATCCTGGTTTTGTGGCCCTCCCATATGTGCCTGTAATCTCTCCCTTGTGGCTCTGAAATGTCAGTGTGGAGGAGCGAGCATGTACTTGCTCGCTATGGATTTCCCATGGAATGCGCCATTTTCGGTTCACCCTGCGTACGTTGCCTGTTTTGATAGGTGGTGATTATGGAGTATTTGTTTTCCTACTGGGTGTGGGAACCCAACCTGTTGGTACACTACCATTGTGAGGTGGGTTGCTGTTTCTTCTTAGGCTGTGACTCATACACGTTAGCACACACAAACATACACTGTTTATTAGACTAGGTAAGATTAGATCAGATAAGTAATTAAGATTCAGGTCCACACCGACAGCCACCTAAAGGTGTTTTCTTGACAAAGGAAGGATTAAAAAATGAAGTGAACCATCAGAAAATAATCAGAATGAGAAAACCTGTCCCTGTGTAACTGGAGAGGGATGAGCGTCAAACGGGATGCAGGACACAGTACTTGAACCAGTGTAAATTAGTGTGAACCTTTGCCAGATACTTACAAAGTACTCAGGTGAAATCTGGGTTTCGTTCGCATTGAGTTTTTTTTTTTTTTTTTTACAGTTTGTCTGGAGTGTCAGGTTGCTAACATGTCTGATTTTTTATGCAAATTCTATTTGTATGCAAAACATGCACACATGCAGGAGTGTACATGTATGCTCATGCATATATGTGGGGGAGTTAGGGTGTGCATGCCTTTTCCTGTTTGTTTGTGTTCGAGAGAAGAGAGCCCCAACAAGTCACAGAGGTTAAGCCCCAGCTATCTGAGTTATTGGTGAATGGTGGAGGTCTGGGATCGGGGCTTAGTGGAGGAGGGGTCAAAAAGACGAAGAGAGTGAATGATGGAGGGAGGGAGAGAGGGAGGCCCTGCAAGACAATTCCCCTGACGTTGGGTCATTCACAGACACAGGAAATGCTTGACCTCACACCCTGAGAAATGCCCACAGCGGCCCACTTGTGCTAAAGGTGTAATTGGGCATAATTAGGAGCTGGCAGAGAGAGAAATGGAGACCGACTTGCGTGCCCCACATGCCTTCCTTCCCCATGCCGTCCTCTGTCTGGCAGCCTGCGACACACCGGAGCCAAGCTTTCACTGCACAGATTTACAGCAAATACCATCTCTAAACAAGCAAGGGAAACTTCACAACAACAAGGATCCTTTCAGCTCAGCTTCTTATTTTCAGGTTATAGCAGGAAAAGTTTTACTCGCAGACTTTTTCTGAAATCTTTGTTCTGTGCTGTGTAATGAACAAAGTCAACTGCACACATCTTAATTTTTTCATCAAGCTCTAAACAAGAAATAAAATTGTCTATGAGGTGGCTTTGACACAGACATGTGAAACATGCTTGAGATAAAGAACTCTAAATCATCACAACAGATATTAGCTCTGCATTCTGACCCTTCGCCTTGACATCAGCCTCAATTCCTCCTTTGTCCCGGCCTACAGTTCACAGAGGGAACAACATCAGGTGGTGTGATAGCATTTCCACAGCAGTTCTCTGCACATTATCCTCCTGGGCCCCAATTCTTGTTGTTGATGTTTTTCTTGCTCATGTTTTTCTTCTTCTTCCTCTTGCCTTTACTCTCAATCATATGCTTAATCTTATTCTCACGTGTAGAACATGGATGTAAAAAACCAACGTCTGACATGAAGTCACCAAAGAGCCAGCTGCTTCCTCTCAGAGCTGAGACAGGAATGCACTTTCGTTTGGGCCCTTCATTCATAAGAAATAAACCATCTACCCGCATGCAGGAGTTTTAGTGAGAGTAAGGGCTGTTAGCCATTGATGTGTTGGGTTGTTGGGTTATGGAGGATTGGTCGGTGTGTGGGATAAGGCTTGGGATTGGGAGCATAATGTATGGAGCATGGTGCAGAGCTCTCTGTAGAAACATGAGACTAATGAAACAAGTTCCAACTGATCAAACTCAATTTGGCTTTTGTGTGCCATTCTCTCCAAGGGCAAAAGGTGGCTTTGTCTTGTCAACGGTAAAATGACAGTGGGAATGAGAAAAAAGGAAGGAAGAAATGAGGCAATGCTGAAAGTAGAAATGGAAAGAGATTTAATACTGAAAAGATTTGGTGATTTGGGAAGGAGGGCAAAAGGAAACCCAAGAGGAATAGAGTCAGGGAGGAGACCTAGAAATGTAAGAGGGCTGGTGAGGGTTGGAGCAGGAATGGATGGTAGGCGAGTGGGAGAGCAGGGAGGGGGTTAGCAGAGAAGTCAGAGCAGTCAGTGATCACTCAGGAGGTCTGGAACTCTGACCTCCGACCCCACAGCGGAGCGGATGCCACCATGGTGAAAATGTGAGAGGTGAGGTATGTGACCCCCCCCAAGCCTTGTCGGAAGCCATTCCCCCCATGATGAATGGGATGTTAGCATTGACACAAATTGGCCCATAATAATGACACAAGGCCACTAAGCACACAGACACAGAGTGACAGAGTAGGAATTATAGAATGAAACACCAGGAAGACAGAAAGAGAAGGAGAAGAAGAAGAAGAGGAGAGAAAGACGGAGAAGAGATGAAAAAGTCTTGCAGGAAAGAATTACCTTACCCAGTGGGACAGACAGAGGAGGGGAGAGGTAGATTTATGGCTTAGGGTATCTTTGGTGTTTTCTCTCCACTCTCCTGAACCGCGGGATTGCAGAAAGGCCTGGAGTTTAGAGGGCCCCTGACACATACACAAATACACAAGCAGACCGAGAGGCTGATTGAGACATACACTCAATCTGTGGGTTTGCTAGCTTCTCATTCTCGCTGCAAGCATCCTCTGTTGTATCCTCCTTTTCTTCTCACTTTTTTTCTTCTCCTCCTCTCTCCAATCCAAATCCGACAAAGTGTTTACATCCCTTATAGGCACCACTTTCAGTATACATCCTGCTAAAAATAGCTGCTGACGTCCCAGGCTGAATCATAAGAAAATTGTGGAATCCCTTTTTATAGCTTTGGCCTGACATTGCATGTTGATGCATGCTTCTTTTTCCTGTCCTCCTACCAAAACAAGGCATCCTTCTGTCTTTATGGAAACACATGTATTAGATTAAGCATGTTGGGAGGCAAGGGTCACACTCCTGTCAGTAATTGAAATGCGATTATGTATGAGCTAACATGATTACAGGGGTGAGGGTTATGGAGGGAGGGGGGTGATTGAAAGGTGAATGCCAGCCTGTGATGTGCGGCTGCTCCCCTATTCCACAGTAGACATTCCAGAGGTAATGGAACATGAATGAGTCCACCGCCTTCATGCCGCTGGGGAAAGACTAAAAGCTGCGTTTTCCCAGTGACCCAACCTGGGACCTAAGTCACCAACTAATTCAGTCTAAATGGGCTTGGTCGGTTCCTGTTGTATTGCTGTGGGTCTTGTCTGTGTGATACCTGAGTGGATCCGAATGGACATGTTGTCCACTTGATCACATATCATTGCACGCGTGGCAGAGGTTGAACTGTGAGCATCATACGTTTATATATAAATGCTCTTTTTTTGCTCTTTTTGACTGTGACTGCTGCTGCCACCATTGGTGCCCTCTCTCTATTTGGATTCATTGACTGTATTTTTGATCCAACAAGTCCTCTGAATTAAACAGTAAAATATGTTGTGTGCAACTGCCCTCTAGAATGACACACATAACCATTTTCTGATCTGAAACTAGTATGGTTAAGGATTGGTCAAGATAAGGTACAAAAATAGCGTGGTAAAGGGTTCAGCAACAATGGAGGCCATGGTTAAAAGAAACCAATGATGAATGTCAGTAGGAAACCAGAAGCAAACAGCATTCTCCCTTGTAATAGACATGCACATTTTGTCCCATCCAAACACCCAGTCCTCATTCCTACGTTGAGTTTGTGGCTCTATAACAAGGTCACACCACGTTCTCCTTTGTTCCTGACTGACAAGATTGACGACACAGCTTACAGCACAGTTAGCACAGATACTGTATATAAACAGGTAAGGTAAATTGAATATCCTTCAGCAAGGTTCATCATTGGTTGACAGGAAAGACCATGAACAGTGAGATTAAAGGATAAATACAAAACAGGATTTTAAAAAAAAATGTAAATTGTTTCTTTGCTTGGTTTACACTGAAATCATTCCACATGTTTTGCAATGTAAGCCTTATAGAGCAATATCTTGACTGATAAAGGTGCAGTAGAGCAATTATCTTGATTTGCAGGTCCCTTGTTTGTATCTCGTGCCCTATCAATACACATTTGCATGCCATGAGCACAGGATTCACATTTCTGCAGACTACAGACGGCTTAAATGGCAAGTGGCATCAATGCACCATAAAAAAGAACATCGTGCCAATAAAAGAGAAGAAAAAGACCGCATGAGATTTAAACCCTGCAGATTTAAAAAATTACGAAAACTGGCTTTGCAAATGTCTTATGAAATATGAAATACATTCAACATGTTTATTAGCCCTTAAGGATTCGGACAATGTGTTTTGATGGGAAAAGTTGAATGTAAACAAACCCGTGTTTGTTTACAGTGAAAAAAAACTGCTGCATACCATCACAGTCCCAGAGAAAGGAAAGGAAAAGGAAAAATATGTTAAACATGAAGTAGTAAGTGAGCCTATTAAATCAATAAGGGCTGACTACTGGTAAAGTTATCAACCCTTCTCTTCGTTGAAGGGTGGAGGAGGAGGTTGGGGGTTATCCCAACGTTTAACAACACTGATTGATTGTCATTGATGAACCTGTTCCAGAGTGATGTCCAGGTACAGACTGAGGAGTTAGCTTGTTATGACTTTAAAGGTGACAAGTTGTGTAAAAATGAACTATTGTCAAGTATTTTTGCCACAGTGTGTGTGTGAGACAGACAGGGAGTGTGCATCCTTTGCATATAGACTTGTTTATGGTTATCCACATACAACAGCAGTCAAAAGGCAATATGATTATGCGTTACAGTTCTGCAGCATAAGAGTTGCTCCTGATTAACGTGATGGTACACGCTCAGGTTACATTGCTCTAGATGTGGTTCAGAGTGCACCTTTGCTCATACCCGGCACTTTCTGAATTTGTAGCAGGTTTCTGTAACTGGGTGTGAACAAATGGCACACTTCCGAACCCAGAGAGAGAGAGAGAGAGAGAGAGAAAGAGAGCATGTCTACAGTGGCAGATATTCTGATAAGAATATACTCATCACAAGCTGGCACACAACAAACAGGTGCAACAAACAAACACAGGAACTGGTCATTTCTGAATTACCCTGAAGCAGCTGTCATCAGTGTTTTGATTAGTCAGTGCTACTGTCTCGAGTTGTATTAATATTCATATCTTGTTCATTAGGGACGGTGTGTCATCTGCGGGGGGGGGGGGGAATCCCCTCAGTGAGAAAGGCGCAACAAAAAACCCCCAACATTTTACTAGATGTATCAGTATGTTTAAATCATGAATGTAAATGACTTGAATACTTGTAACATAGCTGTAAAAACTATTTTCTTATATATTACAAAGGATCCGAAGCAAAAGAAAGCAATCATTTCATTTTTGTATATTTTACTTTTGTACTTATATTTTCTCTAAGATCAACCCAAGTATTGTCTTTCTCAGGAGCCTTACTGGCACTAAATTAGAATAAAGATAAGTGCTAAATTTAAGTTAAGTTAAGTAGTTACTCATCAATCTTTCCCCTTTTAGAAGTGGGGATTTCCTTTATAATTCAACAAAGACCGGATTTTTGTTTTGTTTTCATTACAAAACAAAAATCTAATAAAAAGCATTTGTTTGCTGTGCACAGATTTTCAATTACTTCGTGACAGGTTATTCTGGTATTTGACTACCTTATCAGAAAGTATGAGATTAACTTTATTTTTTACAGAATCTGTGTAAATATTTAAAAGCAGTGATGGAAAACAAAAAAGCAGGGTTGTTTGGGTCCACTTCTAACACAAACCTTACCCCTTCATTGTGTCTGAGACAGAGGCAACAATCACACCAACCTCCCTCTGCCACCATTCATATGAATTTATTTGGACCTGTGATTGCCTTTATTTCCCAAACAAACCTGGTGTCACAGAAAAGAATTTCTTTTAATACAATAATTTTTTGTTTGTTTGTTTTTATTTGGTTTAGTTGCTTAATGTATTTATTGGTTCCTGCTTTTGTATATAAATTGAAATTAGTCATCATCTTAAATAAAATAATAAATCTACAAATTATTTAAAAAATAATCTATTTAAATATTTAAAGGTGCTATATGTAAGTATTTTAATTTAAAATGTTCAAAAATTAACTAAAATTATCAACAGATTGTGAAGATATAACAGTTGTGATGTTGTGAAAGATGTCTGTGTATTGATTTGCAGAGATACATTATCTACTTAAGTTAGCATGCTAACTAGCTAGCCCCGGCCCCATCTCGTGTCGTAATTCAACTTGGTGATAGAGGTCACTGTAACATCCAGTCTGCCCTCACTCCAATGTGAGAAGATGAAGAAGTAGCGCTGCCCAGAGAGCCAGAAACCATGTTCAGCAGGAAAGAAAAGAAGTGATAGAAATAGAAGCAAACTTTGGCGTTGCTTTCAAAAGCTGGAGACAGCTCTTGAAGGAATGAAGTTTGATGATGAATCAAACTAAAAATGATGAAAAATTAAAAATAAAATGAACTTAAAAACCATTTTATTTATGTTTTAGTATTCACGGATTTCTCTATTCCCTGCTGTATATTAGTATTGATGATTTGTTCTGTGGTTCTTTAATTTTTGTATGTGTATTATGTGTATTATGTCTAGCTGTTGAGGCTGTCTTCACACTGACCTGACTGACAACATGTGATTTAGGAATCTTGTTTTGATAGGTCATGTTATTTCAGCTCCCACTCTGTTCTTGACTGGCTGTATTGACCTCAACATTGAATTGGGATGTTTAATTGTTCATCTGTATTGATCCCAGACTTAAAGTTATATGACTGATATCAGCCAGAAGCCACACTGAGATGTGTCCCACTGGTGTAATTTAAGCCATTTACAGTACTTTGCTGGGTTAACTGTTTCTTTATTATCTACATTTATTATGTATGCAAATTGATTTACAATTAATTCATAAAATTGTCCTGTAATTGAACATGAACAAATTAAAATTAAGAGCTAATAATTGTGTGATGGTTGCAAGACTGTGTTGTTTTAAGTAACCAGTATTATATGGCTATATCAGATTATTGTAGTTAAATAGGTTGATGCTAACCAGGAATTTTGATAAATATAAAATTCTTGATTAATATGACACATTTTCTACAAGGAAATTCTACTGAGAATGAATAGGTGCATAAGAACACTGACTTCAGGTTTGCCTGTAACTGAAATAAAATTTGTGCTGCAGTATTTAAACATTTTATAGAAAATCAAAAATGTGTTCTTTGGTGAAGGAGATTAAAAAGATCAATATTTAGGAATAGCAGTAAATAAAGTAGAAAGTAAGGGTCATTCTTTCCACAACGAGATTCAGGTTTAAGAAGTGAAACTTATTCAAAGCCTCTTTTTACTGTAGATGATTTACTATCACATTTTGGTCCTACATGCTTTTACCAGGGAATCAAAGCATGACTCTCTGGCCAAGGCAAGTAGGTCAACAAGCATCTAAATCAATCTAAATAAACTCTTTTAAATGCTCTCCCACCACAGAGCCCTAACTTGTTTGTTTGCAGAATGTTTTTGTGGCTTTAATCTTTATATTTGAAATAAAAGCCATTGCAATTTGCATGAATTCTAAAGTTTCAGTTTGAGCTTCCTTAAACTTGCCTTATCACAGGCTGACCAAAAAATGGCATTCCATAAATGTTGCTTCACGAAAATGACACATTTAAAGGCTACATTTAACATAACACAGGCATTGTCATCTAATTTTTTCACAATATTTGTCAAAAGAACTACATTTTCCCCAAAAGAGCCAACATCTGACTTAACCTTATTCAGTGGTACCGCACCTACCAGTTGTCCATCGTTATCATAGGATGTACATTAGGTATAGATACTCTGACCCTACCACTGAATGTAGACTGGAGATTACTAGAGGTGGGCCTCTTTCCTGCTCCCATTTATCTTTCTTTCACCTCCCTATACCCCCCAACCCCTCCTTCTCTCTCCCCCTGTAATGTCTCAGCTGTTCCCTGCAGGCAGGGCTCTCTGACTGAGTGCCTGCTCTGTTATGGGTTCATTGGGCTGGTATGCAGCAGGAATCTTTGGATCAAGGTAATTTCACACTGTTCAACTTTTTCCCAGGCTGTTAAGCTTCCCTTTACCTTTGTGCCACTCAGAGAGGGAGATAGGGAGTGACACATGTAGCCGTTAAATACACACAGTGGCTCAGGGGCTGACGCCACCGGCGGAGCCGAGGGAAAGACTTGAAAGATACGGCCTATAAATTACAGTCCAACACCTCAGTTTCCCAAAAGGATCAGATTATTGCAGCCTGATCGAGAGTGGTGGGGAGGATGGTGCACATTCATTTGTGGTGCTGTAATGAAGCTACATGCCTGCCAGGGGAGCCACTGGGGTGGCCCCTCCCTCATTTGTCTCTATCACTGATCACTAAGAAGATCAGATACTCTGTGGGCGTGTGTGTGTTTGGGTTGGTGTACATGTGTTTTCGTTGCTTGTCTATTTTAACATGTCTTTTTTTTTGTGCATTTCTGATCAGATGCTACTGTTTTCCGTCGCTGAACACGCATCTTCTCTTCCCTCTGACGTGTGTGATTTCATTATTAAGATCTTCATCCCAAAGCAGAACACTGTGAATTATTATTAGTGACAAAAGATAAGTGAGCACCTGATGCAGGAGGGAAACCCTCTATGATTATGAAATTAATCTTTGTCTCATCTCTGCACTGTATGCTTTGACATCATATGTACCGCCCGTTACCATCTGCAGAGATAGGAAAATAAGGGCAACAGTAGCACCACTTAGTGCATGCATGTGTGCATGTGAGTGTTTGTATATGCCCAGGTGTTCAATATGTTTGGTTTTTGGGTTTATTTTTAATGACTTGGGTTATTTTGGGAACTATATGGTTAACGTTTTCTATGCCTCTCTGCCTGTTTTACAGACTCAAATAAATTGTCTGTTTTGTTTGGGGTTTTTTTGTTCATTATTGGGAGCAGTATATGAATCATAGATTAAACTAGATTTGTATGAAAGGCTGGACTTATTGGGTTATTCTATGAAAACCACCAGCGGTTCAGCCACAATGCATGCTGTGCACTGTGCAACTATGTTTCTTACACCATCTGGTATCCCTTTGCATGGCTGTAATGAGTTTATAATAGGTTATGTGTGATGAGATTAGTTAATTTCTCAGCTTGGTTCCTTTATTCCATTGCCAGTGAGCTTTATTGATAAACTGTGAGATCTCTTTGACCTCATGTCCCGCATGTTTCAGTCTGACCTTGTTGTGATCCCAGGTGGACATCCTCAGGATGTTGATCCTCCCAAAGCACCAACAGAGACAATTTTCAAACAATCTGAAGAATTTTTTTTAGGCAAAATTGTAGTTATTGTCTTGACGTACACAACCCTTTCCCTAGTAGTCCTTGTATTCTGCACCAAGGACTCAGCTGGATTAACATTGTCTTTGTTCTTGGTTTGTGTAGTGAAAGAAGGGAGTGAAATAGGCTGGAACTGTGGTCTGGTATCAGCGAGCAGCTGTTGCATGAGTGACAAAGTCAAGGGCTAGTGATATGAACATGGGAAAATCCTGGAGGAGCTGGAGGGGAAGAGACAGCAGCAGCAGCTGAGCCACTCTGCACTTCTGTGTGGACCGAGGCAGCCTTCACTGTGGCTTTAATGTGGAGGAAAAAAATGTGAGAAAAAGAAAAGCAAGCAGTTTATGCTCTGTTGGGGCAAGGAAATATTGACATTATTTAGCAGCCAGTGCTCCAAACCCACCTTTCTATCTCGCTCATTTGGCCCCAGATTTGATGACTGCATGAAAAGTTGTTGGTGGAGTTCAAAAGACAGGGTCAAGCATGTGAAAGAGGGTCAGGATGGAAGCAAAGAGGAAGGTGGGGATGAAGGAATGGGGTGCTGGGGTAGAAGAAAGGTAAATGAATACCAGACGCTTTTGTTTCTTGTGTTACCTGAAGGTTTGCCCATAGCTACCAGACCTTATTGTTTCAGTCACGCACCTTTCACGACACAAACTCTGTGGAGAAGCTCATCTGTCTCTCAGCAAGCTGTTGCTAACATCGGTGATGGATTGAGACGTAATACAAGGCTGCTTTGAGTATTAATGATGTTTTCACTTTGCATTTTCAGCTCCCCTGAAGGGCTGATTGTGTGCGAAAAGATGGACATTGTCTTTTTCAAGAGCGTAAGGGTAAAAAATTACTATAGTTGGAAGTTTGGACCTTTTGTTGTGACAACCAAGAGCAAAGTGCAAAAGATGAATCCAGTCTGGTTTCCCACTGGCACCTGCAACATGGTGAAAACCATAGTGAAGTGCAACACAGTAATAACACCAAGATATACAATCATTTTGTTATTTAATTTATTTTGCTGTTACTTTGTCTCAGTGCTTTAGAAGATGAGGCAACGTTGAAGGCAGCCATATGTGGTGATAGTATTACTTATTCAAAATTCCTCAGATGAGGGACGTTTAAGTAGGAGGAGGGACCAGAAAATGTTTCCCTCAACAACTGTTGTCAGAGTACTTACTGCTGGAGTCCCCACTTACTTACTGGCCACAGAGGCATTTATGGTAAGTGCAATGTCTTTGGCAGTAATTTCCACAACACCAGGCAGCAGTACGGACAAAGTATGATATGAAGCAGCAAGAAGTCAACAGTGTTTGCCTTAAGAGCGCATCAAACATTGCAGCACGCTCTATCACACAACTCCTCAGTGAGTTTTCGGTTGATAACCAGACAAGACTGATGCACCGGATCATTCCCTCTATATTTGAAGTGACTGAGCCACAGTACCAATAGGTGACAGACTGTGCCGTTATTTTCATATAAAAACACAGCCAATATGCTGTGACTGTTGCAATTTGAACCCTTTGGTGTGAAGGCGTTGCTGATGACTCCACTTTACTGAACAGCTTACCGTAAGCACAGTATACACTATAGGAACACTGAGTCACCTGGTGTTTTTGAATAAAATTTATCAAGTTAATCTTTGCTCATACACACACATTTACACTTTCCCGGTGTAACTCTAACTTAACATCTGATTAATTTTACCCAACATGCTCAAGCAAAGCTGAATTCTCCATTGTCCTTGTGCACAGTGCATACAATGTGTGCATCCTCACAAAAATTAGAAGCTTCACAACAGACACCAAGATGTCTTGTGGAGCAGTTGTGCCCTGCGCTGTGACTGAAATGTCATCAATTTGGGCATGCACACGCAGCGCCTCTGATGGTGTCTCAAACATTAACAAGGCTTTATGCTCCCAGCAAGTGCTGTTCTGTCAATTTAATGCTGTAAATATCAATGTTTTGTTAGCTAAATTAGAGGGTTAATCGCACACAGATTCACAAAATAATCTGTAATCTTCACTGCCATTGAAAGCAGTTGAATGTCTGTTAACACCGTTGCACAGCCACACTCTCAGCGGATGCATTTTGACCAGAGACTCTGAAAGGTATCACAACTGAAGTAGATGTGTCCTTTTCAACACAGAGGGCTTTCACCTGTCCCCAGCATCATGCAGTCAACATCTTGTCCCAAAGATGTCAAAAGACAACAATTAAGACTTTTTTCGTAATGTTTTCTCCTTTGCCTCGTTTCTTTTCCAGTTAATGAGATAAGGGCATGTTTCAAAGAATTCGGGAGGACATGTTTGCATAAAGAATTTCTGAGGGAGTCTGAGGGAAGCATGCAGGGCAAGCGCTCAATGCCAAAGCTGCATTGTTGTAACATCAGTCATGGAGGAGAGAAATCCCACAGGTGGTTAGTGGAGATGTCAGGGACGAGCCTCACAACACTGCCGCAAACACATTAAAAACAGGGGAATGCTCCCAACGGTGCAGGTAAAAACTAAAGATCCCTTCGTAGTGTTTTGGAGAAAAAGTTGTTTGGAGAGAAAGTGCCATTTACCATGCCAGCTTAACGCTGGAGAGATACTTAGGATCAGGTGGGAACTCTGCTGATATACAAGAAGCTCTTTCTTTATCATGAAGCAAACCTCTTCAGAAGGTGGCTGACAATTGTTTGACTCCCTTACCTTTTTTGTGTGACTGTGTGTCTTTCTGTGTGTGAAATGGGGACAGAAAGACTTGAGTCTGTCCAGGATGTGATAATGAAACAGCAATGTTTGCTTGATCTATTGTGCTGCATCTCAACAGCATTACATGCAGAATTCCAGTGGAAAAACTGCATTTTGGGCATTTTTTTGGTGATGTAGATTCTGATTACAGCAAAAACGCAGTTTGGAACAATTTAAAATTTTAGGTAAGGAAAAGAGTAACACTTTAAGATTTTTTGTGTAAGGACTCAAAAACTTCATGCATCAGTGAGATGCTGCAGAAGGTACTGAAGCATTATTTGACACAACACACAGTTTTTGGGGGTTTTTTTGTTTTTGTTTTTTTTTATACATTTTACCAATAAACTGTTTGTAATGTTTCACACTGCTTGGTTGGAGATTAGTTTTTCCTGAGATAAGTTTTGCATGAAGGCTGGTGTTTTTTTTTATCATGGATGAGTAAGTTTTCTCTGTATTGTTGTTTTCTGGTGCACACATCTGCAGTTATTCAACCACAGAAAAATACAGCAAAAATGGGGAAATGTGAGCATGATAAACAAATGATATGCGCGTAAGAGTGATGTTTTGATGTGAATAAGTCGTGATTCATCAGTTGCTATCACACAGCGCTTCTCAAGATCAAGCTGGAAACAAGTACAACATCTGAAAACTATTGTCTTGTTTGTGTATTTAGATTTTTATTACATGTATCATAACAGATGTTATAAAGTTGCCTATGATTAAAATCTGTTGCTGCTGTTGGATGTGGCTCTCTGATGTCTCCATGTTCTTCTGTGTCCTTCTCCTATCCTGGCAGGAAGTGACCTGAGAGGTTTACATAGCAGATGAATCACCAAAATCTTAGTTGAAGCAGAGATGGAGGAGGTGGCTGCTTGCTCGTATCAGGGCTGTTGATGGCATTTCACCTGTTGCTTGACTGTTGGATTAAACTGCTTCCATGTTAAAATTCTTTTTTTTGTTCTTACAACATGAACACCTCTGTTATGACTGTACATAGAAGACGTAATTTTGAAGTAAAAAATTTCATTGATTAATACATCAAATTTGTTTTTCCTCCAACGATTTCCAACCTCCTAAACATTACTCCCTGTGTGTTCTATTTTCAGTTCAGTAGTACTACATTTTATATGTTAATAGAATCTAAACAAAAAAGAAATCCAATTGGTTTGTTATCAGGAAAATTAAGAAATGAACACATTTGAATTTTAAGAATAAAATGTGTCGTTTTATTTATGTTGTTTTCTTAAAAATAATTAAATCTCTAAATTAATTTCAGTAAATCAGTGGGTTCTTCAACCATTCAACAATAATCTGTTATAGTAAGATTGTTAATGCCTTTAACAAAAATCTTCAAAAAATTATTCTTAAGATCAGTTATGATAAAAATGAGGCTAATATATGTAAACAGTTTAAACATGGATATATGAACAATTAATGCATATTTCAGACTAAATAGACACAGGTGGAATTTCACATAAATCCACCAAAGTTTCTTTGTTACAACAGATCTCTTTAATATTTCTTTTTCTTTGAATGCCTAAAATAAACATTATGATGAGTTAGATACTAGATTATAATAATATACAAGTGATCTTTTAATGTAATTTAATTTTACATTATTTTATTGTATTTTAAAAAAGAGGTGTATTTCCTGCCTGGCAGTTACTGACCTGCTGGTGCAGGTGTGTTGTTTTTAGATTGTGTTTGAGGTATTTTCTTTTCTCATAGCTGAAGAGATCTTATCTATTTAAACTAGTTTAGCTGCAGTATGGAAAAGCTTTGTTTAAAAAAAAAAAAAAAAAAAAAAACATTGTGTGTTCTTTCATTCATTTCAGTTTCACTTTTTGGTTGATGAACTTGTAGCCTAATAGATAAACCTGAAGATTTGCTCTACTTGATTACTGTTCTTTTAATCCAGACATTTTAACTTTTGGTATTTATAAAATTATTACATAAATTGTATTATTTGTGCTTCAATTTTAGTCATAAAAATTATGAATTTTTCCTCTATGTCACAATACTTGGAAATTGAAATCTAGAAGGTGCCTCACAGATTCATGGAAAATCAACTTTACAGACTTGTTTTGAAAGGGCAGGGCTGTTTAATTTGTCACCCTTTTGGGGTGTACTTCCACACCAAGACACTCAGACCTGAGCTGCTGTCATTTCACAACTGTTTTTAGCTCTTTAGGAGCCTGCCAAATTCCCCTCCGACACTTTTGTTGTCTCTTATGGGACATTTTTCTCAGAGTCATGATTCCTATGTTGATGTCGGTAAAAGGAGGAGAAGAAAAAAAAAACGCAGAGGCACTCTCATGGTCGGGGTGTTGCCTGCTTGTCTCTGGTCGTCTTAACGGTGATTTAAACGTTGAAAGGTGCGGTGGTGATGAGTCACTGCTCGATCCTCACTGCAAAAAGTAACCACCCTTACTCTTTTATTAACGTCTTCTGAAATTATTATCAACAACAAAGCGGATGAAAAAAAATCTACAGATGAATTTTGCTTGTTTTCAGTGCTTTTATTTCGGAAATTTCCTAGAATCATCTGTCACTAAAGCAATGCATAATAAAGGTAAACTTCACTGGTTTCTAGAAAATAGCGCCACTTGATAAGCTGCAAACAAGTGGACTTGCCCCATGCGCTGTGGCTGATTTTTTTTTTTAAACTTTTACTAAAGAAAATAAAATTTCAAAACTCTAAGACTGCATAAAATAATTTGTCCCGACGGATATTTCTTGCAGTGTGCAGCGCCGGAATTTCACCAAACTTTTCAAACTTGAGTACTTCTAGACCGTTCCCCCCTCTCGGGTCACCTTTTGCTGTGCGGGGTCATAACTCGTCGACGTTTCTAACCCATGGGGTGTGTTCCGCCGGCATTCTGATATGGTAATTGGGTGCTACCGGGGACAAAACGCGCGACTGCCGCCTCTGATCTACCTCAGAGGAGCCGCTGGCGTCACTGTTCCGCTGCAGGGCTGCAGGCGGAAAAATAAAAGCGTGTGTTAATACAGCAGTATGTCAGTGTGACAAGTAGTTCTATTAAAATGTTTGACAAAGGGCGATTGAGATGCGCCTTGTTCAGTGAAGATTTTTAGATACGTTTCTTGCCTATATTAACATCCTTAGTTTAAGATAGTATTTGATTAAAAAAAACACCCTAAAAGCAGTAAATATACTGCTTTTTCACTTTTTCACTCATTGGGCTTTTTTTTTTTGTCTTTTTTGTGGGAGCAAGATTTTAAGATTGCGTCTCTCCATCTGGGCGTTTTGCAGTGCACGCTGATGATGAATGGACCCGTGATTTTTCTTTTTCATTACTCCATATTACTCCTTTGCCTGTAACAAAGAAAACTATGAACATTACTAAGATCTTACTAAGATGACCGTGAGTGAAAGTGGGCGTTTGTGGCTCTGGGATGCGTAATTGCGCATCCCGGTGAGCTGGAGGCACCTGACGCAGTTGGATATGTGGAGCTTTCGGAGCACCTGCCTCTCCACCGCAGCACCCCAGCCACATTTGATTCGGTCTGGCTTCTTTAAACTCTGTAAAGTAGTCAGTGTTATCAGAAATAGCACAGCTCTTACTTTGGATTACTTTCAAATTATTTTTCTTCTCATCTTAGCCCACTATGTATGAAAGTAGAAATGTGATCATTTAAAGTCGAGAGAGGATTTATATACGTTTTGCTGCCTTAATTAAGTGGGGAAAAGATCCATATAATCATTAGTTTATGCCACTATGTAGTATAGAAATCAAAATTTCAATGGAAAGCAATTTCAATTAAGATTGAAATCATTTCGATTTTTTTTTTTCTTCTAAATTCGAAGTTTGATATCAGTGGGATGGTCTCATTCTGCCGTGATTCAAGATACTGACTCTTG
This sequence comes from Xiphias gladius, assembly GCF_016859285.1. Lineage (NCBI taxonomy): Eukaryota > Metazoa > Chordata > Actinopteri > Istiophoriformes > Xiphiidae > Xiphias > Xiphias gladius. Next base: position 8,392,840 of record NC_053407.1, on the reverse strand, counting down.
TTTCTAATTAAAAAAAATAAAATTAAAAAAATCTGCAACAATTAAGAGTGCAGCGGATGTGGAAATGTGTCACTCGAGACGCAAAGTTTCTCTCCTCTTGAAAGTTTTTACCAGTGACTGTGCGACTAAATTGATTCGCAGCTCCTCTTCTGACCGAACAAGAATTCATTCAACTTCAGTCCTACATGATGCCACTCAAGACGCTCGGATGTCGGTGTCAGATGAGCTGTTTCAGCAGCAGCGACACCCGTTAAGGCGTGAGACTGACAAATGACCACAGCAGTGGAAGGAGCAGAGAGAGAGAGAGAGAGAGAGAGAGAGAGAGAGGAAGGTGTAGAAGAAGTCTGCCCAGTAACAATCGCACAGCCGCGGTCGAGCGCTGAGGAACTATTGGCTATGCGAATAGACACACAGGGAGGAGGAAACAACTTAGACTGAAAAAAAAAACTTTAAAGAGACATTTCCCCCACTTTTCTCACAAGCATTGCTATATAGCCAACAAGCTTTGGATGGAAATTAACAGCTCTAAAGCTATGAGGACTTTACAGTTCCCAGTCTTCCCCTGATGCACTGAAGGCTCGTTTCATTCAAGGCTCAGTCTTTGAAGTTGACTAAGAATAGGAGAGGGATTAGCATATTTACCCATGTAGATTCTCTTTGTGAGGCTAAATCATTTGGCAGTAATTTTTTAATTATCTGCTCATTGACTTACACTCTCAGCTTCGTTTCCACCTGCTTGTTTCCCCATGTAAATTATTGCAAAGGTCTAATTTTTTTTTTTTAAAGGTGATTTATAGCAGCAATTGGTGAATTGGTTGATATAATTTGGTCTGAACAAAGCCAATGATTCTCATCTTTCTGTTATCTTTAAGAGAGGGGTATGCCGAAAAAAAACCAAAAAAAAAAATTCGAGGCTGCTTCAAATTTCCTAGAAAGCTATCTCTTAAACCACAAGGAGTTTGTGGCTGCTATATATAAAAAAATATTTCTTAAGACCATGTGTGTGTGTGTGTGTGTGTGTGTGTGTGTGTGTGTGTGTGTGTGTGTGTGTGTGACAGCGTGGGTGGGTGGGTCCGTCCTGTGCGCGCGACCGTGCGCTCGCACATGCCTCTGTAAGTGCAGTGTTTATGGCCACATACGTACAGGATCTACATGCGTCATCCTCCGAGCGGAGGTTCACCGAGTCCATTCGAAAAAACTGACAGACAAGTTGGTTTAGCCAGAAATGAATATGAATTAGTCGATTCCTTCAGGTTTTTCTTTCTAATCCAAACTAATATTCAAATTACTTTCACAAGGGGGCACTTGCTGCACTTTAGGGCGTAAAGTTGGGTTCCCGAAGCCGTTTAATGCTGTAAATATGGGTAATTATAAAGCAACAATGAATGAGACATCCATTTAATTAAAACACCTTAAGTGACAATGTAACTCTGTGTGTCATCTTAAGGCAATCAAGCACCAACAGAAAGAGATCCATCTACAAAAAAAAAGAGTTTTTCTTTTACCTGAAAGCACCCTGCTCTCATTAAACATGAATCAGTCCCATATATTGATATATCCAAAATATATATATGTGTGGTTTATTTCAACCCAAATCAGTCAGTAAATGTGTAAAACATCTGGTTAAGCTAGATTTTAGATGGATCTATTCTGCACCTTTCCCCATAGTGTTGTGTATCTACTTTTGGGAAGGTGTCAGCTTTTTAAATTTTGAAATGAAACAAGTTTAGAGAAAATTGTCTTGCATGCCAGAATAGAAGAAAGAGGGACGGGAGTGCAGCATGTTGCGTCTGGTCTATACAGAGGTAATGAAGTGAATTGCGTCAGCGGCGCATGCAGGGCAGGCTTGAAATGCGTCCGATCTGGGCAGGCAGATGAAAGTAGAAAGAAGTCAAACTGTGGGGAGAGAGGAAAAAGTTCTCAACAAGGAGAGGCAGGACTACTCTTCCGGAGCCCCTGCAGTCTCACTTTTTATGCCTCTAATAGACTTTCCCTGCCATCCTGTCCCATTTTTGCTCTGCTTTTACGTTTCCGAGAGAGAAATCCTACTTTTTTACTTAAGAGAAAGCACCAGCACCATGGAGCTGCTCTGCCTCGAAATGGACACCATCATACGAGCTCGTCCTGATCCGAACCTCCTGTGCGATGACAGAGTCCTGCAGAGCTTACTGACCATAGAGGAGAGGTTTCTACCCCAGTATTCCTATTTCAAGGGCGTCCAGAAAGATATACAGCCGTTTATGAGGAGGATGGTCGCTACTTGGATGTTGGAGGTATATCGAAACACCGAGTGCTGACAAGTCTTATTATTTCCGTGCTCGACTTTAAAGCCTCCTGATTTGTTTCATTGCTGCTTTGCTGAGCTCTGTTTGCAATTTCTGGAGAGTAGATAAGACTTACAGCTCTCATTGCCGACTGCTTATTCCTCATATTAACCAAATGTGTCGTTTTCCGTAATTTCTTACCATTTTTAAAGTCCGGCCATGTAGACTGCGTTTATGAAACTGCGAGCTCTGATATCCGTGACACCAGAGAATTTCTTCTATATGCTTCACATGGTGTCTGTACACGCTGCCTGTTGATTCTTTAATGTTATTATTTTAGATAGCCTGAATATTTCCATGCACACGTATGCACTCCCCAATGCAATGCTGCCCTGCGCTGTTCTATCGCCATGTTGGTTTTTACAGGAGCGCTTGTGCTTTTAAGAGGACTTTACAGTGTCATAAACGCAATAACAGCGGTTAAACCCCATCGGCATTGGCAGAGGAGGCTCTTGGGTGTCCACGGAATATAGAAATGATCACAAAAAGCGTTGCAAATATGTTAGGTATCTATTTTAAATGTCGGAAGGGGCGAGGGCCTTATCTGTCCTTTCGGTCTTCCCCCCTCACTCTGGAATTATGTTCGATTTTTGTCACTTAGTCAAATATTTCTGGTCAACATCCATCTGTAAACAATCTTGAGGCATTGGGCTTTATTTTCATGTAAATATTGTCAGGGTCCGACCAACCGGAGATTTTTAATTAATTTTTGAAATAAACATATCGGGTCGGCGGTGACGCACACCTTACCAACCTCTTGCTACTTGGCTTTTATTTTGACATTTTATTCATATTTATCGTGTATGGATTTGGATATGAATTGTCGGATATGATGTGGAACCCCCCCCTGAACATTATGATACGAAAAAAGCCGGTCTAGATAATTTATTTATATTTTTAATTATTTTATGAAAATATGACGAATGAAAAAAAGTGTGTTTCCGTGTGCTGCGCTGTCGGGGTGTTTTTTTGGCTTGGCTGATTGTGACTTGAATTCATTTCTTAGTCAATGAGCTGCAGGAATGTGACTCTATTGACAGTATGTGTCGGAGACTTATTTCATTCTTTGTAAAATAATCTATTTCGAATTAATTTCTGATGTCGCAACCGATTAGGGCTGGGCGCAAATTCTTGGCCGGGCCCCAACTATGTGTGTCATTGAATTTATATGTGCTCTTTATGTAATTAGACTTTTGTTTCGTTACCTCACAAAAGTTGTACATACATTTGAAGTGCTGGAAAATAAGTCAGGTCAATGCAGGGTGGGTTACTGATTCCAAATGCTGAACATTGCTGCATTGTCTGCTGTCTCTTTATTCAGGTTTGTGAGGAACAGAAGTGCGAGGAAGAAGTTTTTCCCTTGGCCATGAACTACTTAGACAGATTTTTAGCCGTGGTACCCACCAAAAAGTGTAACCTGCAGCTGCTCGGAGCAGTCTGCATGTTTCTTGCATCCAAATTGAAAGAGACTCGTCCTTTAACTGCAGAGAAGCTCTGCATCTACACAGATAACTCCATCAGACCACAAGAGCTGCTGGTAAGCAACATTTGGTTCAACACACTTTGCAAAATTCACAGTGATATCTCTGAGGATTCATGCTGTCACCATCGGCTGGTTAAAGACAAGCATAGTTTCATGACATATTTCTGGCATTTTTTTCCACATCATGTTTACTTTTGGAAACTAGGTTTTTATTGCAGTTGTTTTAAGGTATTAAAATATGTTCATATTAGCCGTACAGCTCAAAACATCACATACTAAACACCAGACCTGTTATCATTTCACTGAATCTGTTGTCCAGTGTACACTCTGGACTGTGCCGTCATCATTGTTCCACAAGGGCTCTCTTTACTGTACAAGACCCTCTGGGCTTTACAGTATTCATCCATCGTCTGTGTAATGGTCTCCATCGCCATCTAGTGGCAGATATTTGCACAGAGCAACGAGGTCAGCTTGAACTCCAGCCAAAGTTCTGACTCTGTTCCTGTCAGCTAGAGAGGCAGAGACAGCGAGAAATTCAAGTTTGCCTTTTACAGTTTAGCTTTCATCCAAAAATAACCATGGATGCACACATTTCTGATGTTATGTCACGCTGAACTATTTCTGAATCTCACACATTTTAGAATGCACAAATGTAGCCTGTAGTAAATACATATGTGTGCGTGTATATATATATATATATATATATATATATATATATACATCTATATAGTGGGATCCAAAAGTCTGAGACCATTTTCCCATTCAAGTCAATGGGGAAAGTTTGGACCCCACTGTATATATAAAACTGATGATGCAGGGTAGATTCTGTGTCATTTAGAGCACCAAAAATGTCATTCCTCTGCATCCTATTTACTTGATAAGGGCGCTTTGGCCAGATAACCCCAGCTGCTTTCACCAGCACAAACCGATTAATTAACTCAGTTTCACATCAGATAAGTATTTCCCCACTGCTCTGTGGTGCTACATAAACATTCCTTAGTAAACAACAGCCAATCCCACCCATGTTGTGAAAGAGGCCACATATTATGATTCAGACGTGGCTGATGTTTGTAGGCCTGCCTCACTGCCTGACTGGCGGCTCTACCAACTGGGCTGATTGCAGCAGTATTTTCAAGTTCCTGACGAGCTGCTGTTGATTTTGTTGGCTTCTGATCATTTTCTCGAATGTATTTCTGCTGGAGAATATTGTGTCAGAATTAATTTCCCCTCACTTCAGTGAAGGTTTCAATGTTCAGCTTAATGTAGTTGTAGGTTTTACAAGTAAACAGAGTGTGCATTAAAAAGAAAACATGCCGCACTGTTAGCCTGAGCTGAGGTCATGTAAAACAGTATGTAGTGCTGCACTTTGCAAGAAAACTGAGTCCGTCCTACCTTTATGTTCAATCTGAGGACAAAGCCCACAGTCCTTGAACTGGTTTGCTGAGGCCTCCTCTCAGTGTTTCTGTATAAGGCAGTATTTTGGCTGACATGCAGATACAGGAAACAGAGATCAGCTGCTCAGGGCATGTGATCGTTTTTTTGTCCTCATCTTTGGTAACAATTTCTTGTAAAGAGAACCGCAATGTTACAAAGAAGGTGTGACCAAAGGAAGGCAGTAGCAGAAGGAAGTGGGTGCCTGCCTGCCACTATGTCAGCATAGAGCCTCTGTTGCAAGGTTTGTCACAGCCCTTGCTGTAGGCTTGAATCTTGCACGCTGGCAGTGATGGAAAAGGCTTTTGAGAGCAGGAGGCAGCCATGTTGCATAAGAGCAGCAGCATTCAACAAACTACTACTGGGGCATTATGATTTGCATACGATCAAATAATTGAATCTTCGCGCTATTGGTTACACTTTTGCAAACAAGGTTGTACCTCGTTGTAAGACGTCTTTCACCTTTAAGTCTACAGGGCTTTCTATCTTCTTATGAGTATGACTCCCATATGAGTAATAGTGGGTATAAACAAAATCCTTGTTTTAAAAACCTGTCCCTCCCCTGCATCCATGTCCTAGACATCAAGGAGACCAGAAAACATCACAAGGCTGAAAAAGGTCACTTTGATTAGAAAATTGCAGGCTAGTAGCAGGGTCAGTGGCAGCCATGTTGAATTGTCTCATGACCGAGTCCATGTGGTCTCTCTCTCTCCCTGTCTCTCTCTTTCTGGAATGGGAAAATGAAGAGCATCCATAGTCCTAGTCACAAGGCTGCAGTCCAGAATCAAACCACGAAATGTTTTCCCAAATTAGTCACCAACTCTTCCGTTAATCACCTCCTCTAGGAAGTGAAAGTAACAATACACTCTAAGAGAAGGCAACGCCACACCTAGTGTTCCACCCACATTACACAGACAGTCATCTAGGCTTACATGTGTCATCACATGTTCCCAAGACATCCACATTAAAATGATTTGAGAAGTTAAGAGCAGTTAATTCTGGCAAAATATGATATTAAAGAAACGTGATGAGTAATGTTTGATTTAAAGCTTTTCGTGTCAAATGCTACCCGAGGATTTTCTTTCCTCTGAGCCACAAATATTTTGTAAATGATTTAAATTCATTTCTTGACCTATATTTGGAACTTGTCATTGTTTATGTGAAGCAGAACACAGGCTTAGAAGCTGAATTTATTTTTAAGTACCAAAGAGCATTAACAGAATTGGCAGCAAAACACAAGATGCAGTAAAGATAAAATAATCACATTTTCTGTTGTAACATACAATACAATACATCTGAAAGTTTAAATGAATGATGGATTGAGATAAGAGTTGAAATACTGTTTTAACTTTTTAAGATACGGCAAATGTATTGCTGATCCTGCTCAACAGGCACAGCCTTCCTATCCATTTTCACTCTACACACACACACACACACACACACAGTAGAACCTCTGGTGGGCCTCTTTAGGAAAGTCCCCAGACACCAGACAGACAGACGGGGAGGGAGACAGTGTTGTGAGGTCACCTGGGTTGGTGGCGCTGCTGGTGTTTCTCTGTCCCAGGCCCAGCCAAGCAGAGACTAATGTAATAACAATAATGCTTAACCTCCACACACTCGCCACTGTACGGGGCCAGGGGCCCACAGAGTCACATTCACACACATCAGGCTGCAGTGCAACTGGCTGAACAACTGCAGTAAAGTAGCTGTGTGCAAACTGCTATAGTATGTAAATATGTGGTTGCACCTTATGTCAGTTAAACATTCTCGGTCTTTCTCATTTTCGGCCATCTCTTCTCTGTTCTTTGCTCTCTGTCCCTCTCTCTCTCTCTCTCTCTCTCTCTCTCTCTCTCTCTCTCTCTCTCTCTCTCTCCAGGAATGGGAACTGGTGGTGTTGGGGAAGTTGAAGTGGAATTTGGCAGCAGTGACGCCGAACGACTTCATCGAGCACATTGTGAGGAGGCTGCCGCTTCCTGAGGATAAGCTGGCACTTATACGGAAACATGTCCAGACGTTCATCGCCCTCTGTGCCACAGGTAGGACACAATGGCAGCTGATGTCAAATACAGAATTTAATGTCCTGTATGAATAACAGCTTTTTGTCCTAATGAATTGTGATGTTTAATTGGGAAAACTGATCCAAAAGATGACCATACAGAGTGCAGTGTCATTTTGATTACATATCTTTTGCTTTTTTTTTTTTCTGATTGGTGTTGCAAGTGACACTGATCATGGATAAGCTGCCAAGTCAAACCAAGCAATAATGGCTTGCATCAACATACTTTCTCATGTTGCAAAATATCTTTATCTGGACATTCTTCTTTCAGCATCGTATCATAACCCTCCTCACTCAATAACACGCGGAAACAACTCTGTTCAGCTTCAGCGAGATGCTTTACCTCCAATGGGAAATAATCTGCCTAGTAAAAGCACGTATCATGGAAGACATTTCAGCGTTAGACTCTTAGGTCTGATGTCCATCAACTGTCTTCTCCCAGGCTGGTATATGGTCATGTTTTAGAGGCATATCAGTGGCTTCCAGAGCATTCAGTAACACTTCAAAGCAGATTTTGCCTGGTTGAGGGGCATTCCCATGTCGCACAGGGTCGAGAAGAGGAATAGACAGGGGTGGAGGGCAGGCAGGCCATTGTCTTTCTGCTCTTGAGGTGAATTGTTTCTCAAGATCAAACATCCAGCGAGTCATGGGAGGGACAGGGAGCCTTTAACATGATCTGAAGAGATGGCTCGGTCAAGGCGGAGAAGATGCAGGAGAGAACCGGGGAGTTAGGGAAAGCCAGAGGAGTGTATTGTTTTTACACTGCTAATTCTAAGGCATGTCATGTTTTCACCCCCTCAACTTCTCACGCCTCCCTGCCCTACAGCTGGAAGACGTGAGAGCTTTTACATTTTGAGATTCTCTATAGGGCAGGTTTCTCCTGTTTGCGTCACCTTCAACACCTCATTCAAAGCTACAGACAAGGCAGAGGGAGTGATAGGAAACTCGTAACGTTAAGTATTTGTCTTAACAATAATGAGAAAAATTACACAATTCCCCTACAATAAGGCTGTTTGGCTATCCATTCCTTCTCACTTTCTGAGCGACCCCCATCACCACCACCACCGGCTACATTTTCTGCAAGGCTCAAACAGAAATGAAAACTACAGCCCTTCATGGGAAAAAGTTCCTTGTCTTGACGTCATTCAGAGGAGTGTGTGTATAGTTAGATGAATAGATACAAGGGAGGTGACAGGTATTTACAAAATAAAGTGATGGAATCCCCTGCACTTATTGCGCAATGGATGTGATAGGGTATGAAAAGATTGCAACAAAAGTTCATGCCGAGTATTGAAGAAGAACGCCTCTTTACACTTTTTTTTGACCTCCCTTTTCTTCATTCTCCGTTATTATCTCTTGCTCTCTTTCTTTCACTGTCTCACCCCACATCTCTCACCACTCATTTTGTGCCAGCGGAATGACAGCGTGTCAGTGATCGGACCTGTTCCCAAAGCAACATTGTGAAAGACTCAGCGTTCACTTTGTCCTTAATTGCTTCAATGAGGCAGTGGAAATAAATTTACGAGCCTCCTGGAGTCATCCTCCTGACATTGTGTTTTAGAAGAGGGACTTTCTGGAGATAGCGCTGGATTAGCAACAGGCCATTTATCTGTGTATGCTCTCCTCAGACTTGTATCCAGGCAAACAGAGAGTGAGGGTAAGTCAGAGAAAGAGAGAGCGTGAGTTAGTAAACAATTTGGTGCATCTGAAGATCTCTGGGAATTCAAAACCTCATTTGTGGAACGTTCCCAGCCGTAAATCTTTGGGTTATCCGGTGAGAATCCTCCTTGAGACATCATCTGAACGAAGCTGAGAAGGTAAAGGCATAGCAGAAGGAGGGGATCTCTCAGGATGATTTACATTTGCAAGACAGTTGACAACGGGTCACCTGTGGCCTTCCTATTTCATACAGTCCACTCAACCCACCACCCAACACTACTCCCACCATTACTGCCCATATACTGAAAATGAAAACATGCATAAAACCACGGTTCTCTGTTTTCAAGGGAACAAGAGAGAGAAGAGGAGAAGTGGAGAATAAGGCCTCTCATTCCTAATGGCTCCTCTCTTTTGATGAAACAGTTCCGTTCGAGCCACTCGGTGGGATTTTGTCAGGTGGCGCAGACTGGCTCTGTATTAATTAATAACATTTTCTGGTCCATTCACGACTATGCAAATGGCTCGGGGGCTCAGCTAGAGGCTGAGAGAAAGGAGACAAAAGGCTTGGCCCTTACATTTCATATGCAGAGCCATGCGAGGGTCAGCACTGCAGGGCCACTTGATAGGAAGCACCAGCACTTCCCTCAGGGAGGCCGCCGGATAATAGCCCAGAAACAAGCTCATTAAGGGAGATTATGAACCTCCATTCCTACATACAGACACCAAGCACTCCGAGCTTCCTCTTCTATTATTATTCAATTGAGGTAAAGTGGGAGAATGGACAGGGTGCATGGGGCAGACAGATGCACCCAAACCTGTGTGCATCAGTTATTGAGCTCCGTCTTCTTGCCATATTGGCAGGGATTATGGTCTATTTTTTTAAACCAACTCCAATAGCCCTCGCTGTAATGGTATGCGTGCAATGGTGACAATACTCACAGAAGCTGATCAAAAGGAAATTCTGGATCAGGGCCAACAGTGCTGTCCAAGAGAGAGTCAGTTGTCCTGGAAGAGACAATGACAATTTTGCTACAAGTAGGGATGTAAATAACGAGCGATTTAAGTAACTGAGTACTTGTTCTTTTGTCTGTGAATAGTATTTTATTAATATTTTCTGGCATGTGGGAGTGTCGTTTGATTGTGTGAAGTAACTTGATGGTTAACTGGTTAGTTTCTCCGAGACAAACTAATGATTCACTAGCTAACAAACATGAGAGAAGTCAAGCTTTACTGCATGGCTTCACTTTCCCTCCTGTACAATTGTAACAAATTTGCCATGGAATTGGCTATTTGCTCTTTTTATAAACCCTGCACTTCTAAACTTTCACACAGTTGTGCCTGGATTCCTATACTCTGCACACTGCAGAAGTATACGGTATATTTTGTTATGCAGCTTCTAACCCAAAAGAAAGTTGGATCACATGCTGAAATACAGCTCATCCACTGTATTTCATTTATATTTCAAAATAATGAAGAAATGCACTGTGGATCTGTAAAGCTATCCAAAGCTGTCATCAGAGATTGACAAATTTAGATTTTGTCCCTACAGATATTTCTATATCCCACACAGCTTTCCAAGTTGTGTGTCCCAAATTCAGGAGGCTAACATGCCCATTTTTATGCAACAGTGACCACTCAAATATTCTGAAATGATTCATAAGTCCTCTTTCATTTGGCAGTTCCAGAGGCAGGAATGTTCCCTGTAGCTTCCTCTCCAAGTGGCTGCTGCACAGAGAATCCCCTCCAGGTTCAGCTCGGCATTCTAGAGATGAATGATTCATCTCAGATGTGGTCAATGAAAAGGTCTTTACTGTTGTTTGTTTACATAAAACCCCCTTCATGTTTGATGAGTCAGAACCCCAACAAATTAGCTACATCGTCCAACAAATTGTCATCCCTCCACACGCTCCACTGATGTGAGGAATCACGTCCGGTCAGGCTGAATCGTCAACAGATGAAGCAGGAAGAAGCTTCCTGACAGTATGCGCCCAAAAATGTGACACACAGTGAATCATCGAGTGGCATGTCCTGAGTTCCACCCCTTCACCTCGCTGGTGTAATCAGCACCACACTATAAATACTGTGGCCAGCTGAGTCACACCAGAAACACAAAGAGAGAGGTTTCTTCTCTGGATGCTGCAATTATCCCACCAAAAAGGTCTACAAATCAAAACATTTTTTAACCTTACGTGTTTACCTTGGAGGTCACGTTAACCTCAAAGACTGATATTTGTTATTTGAAGTAAAGTAAACGTTAATGGCAGCTAGTTTGACATGAACACGTTTATCATGAAGCTAGAGTGTCTCTCCGTATTATTCTTTCTCTATGAAAACAAATTTTTGTTTTTTCCAGTGAGAGGGTTATAATTACTTCTGCTAGGCTCCTAATCGTCCAAATCATATCATCTACAAAGATAGACAGACAGAGAGGGAAAGAGTTTCCGAATATTTAAACCAGTCACAATTACCAGTTTGTGCTCCTCCAATGTTGAGAAAAGTGAACTGTTCTGCATCCTTCCCTTGACCTGAGT
>NC_053407.1:8338856-8380856 GCF_016859285.1 Xiphias gladius | reverse complement strand
GATAGAAGGAGGACTGTAACTAAAAGGGAGGATCTGTGGTGGTCATGCATTTTCCGGATAGAGGCTGCAAAATAAGATGCTTCAGTATAGCACTACCTCCCATGGCCAACCTATTCAGTGCTGTTGCCCCCTCAATATGCAAGTACCTAGAGCTTCTCTGAAAAAAGTATTGGTGTTTCCAGTAGTCACACATTGAAGTCATTAAAGTTTCTCGAATAAAGCCCATGGGGCTTGGCATGGGATCCAAACTGCCGCTCTAAAGAGCAGCAGAGACGGGAGGAGAATGTCTTTTAAGAAGTGAAGGCGTGCATTCTTGCGGTAAGACACAGGCAGTTCCTTTACATGTTCTGTGCTTTACTTAATTTTTTCACAGGAATTGAAATTTTATGACCAATGGAGCACATGTTGGTGGGAAGATTTTGTGTGTGTATGTGTGTGTGTAGGGGTGTGTGTGTGTGCGTATGTGTGTGTGTAGGGGTGTGTGTGTGTGTGTGTGTGTGTGTGTGTGTGTGTGTGTGTGTGTGTGTGTGTGTGTGTGTGTGTGAGAGAGAGAGAGAGACAGGGAGAGAGAGAGAGAGAGAGTGTGCACCCGCACATGTTAGCGGCCAACCTCTGGAGGAGATTAAGGGACAGACGCTGGTCGGGTTTCCTCCACGTCAGACCCGTCACTTGGGGAAACGTACTCCCAGAGGCAACCTGCCCAGATCAGTCCAACCCCCTCAACATCAAATCAGTCTTAATGGATTGTGACCAAAAAAACTCTCGTCAGCTAATAATCAGTAAATGCTGGAGAACTCCAAATAAAAGAGATATCAAGCCAGGAATTAGTTCATGCAGACTTCAGACATCAGCAAAAACCCATGTAACCTGAGTTATTTTCTCAGTGGTCATGTAATAGATTTTTTAGTTTTCTTTTAAAGAGATTTTACTCTTAAAGAAATCCTCCATAACACTGTCCATATGTACAGCATTTTCACAAATTACCAGTTCATAAATCTGGGTAGATGTCAGAAACTCGTGTAGCTTCCCTTTGACAACATTCATGTCGCACCCTGTAATGTGTCGTGCTATTTGACCTTTGACACTGTGACCTTTTGTCACTCAGCTGTGTGCAACTCCTGAAGGGCAATTCTCATGTGAGTGTGGTCTCAGCTCTCATTACACCGAGGCCCAGCGGCACCAGAAGCTATAACACCGATTCAAACTGTGGCCCATCAGGTTTAAATTAGCTGTGAATTTCTAAAGAATGTTTCCCCGCTCTACAAGTGGTACACTTTCACCCATCCCTCCGGCCATGGGGCGCTCTCAGTCATGTTATGCATATGTGTGTGTGTGTGTGTGTGTGTGTGTGTGTATGTGTGTGTGTGTGTGTGTGTGTGTGTGTGTGTGTGTGTGTGCAGTACTGAGGGCAAGCGACTTGGCTTCAGTTGTGTCACAGTATTTCCCCACCAGAGAGCGGTGTTAACTCTCTCTATAGATTGTCTGACAGGAATGTTTGGTTTGTCTAACAGTCTGCTGTATCTTTAATGACTGTCATTGCTGTTACTCACCTTAGACCATTTGACCTTTCTCTTACGCTCTTGCTAACAACCCATTCACCACTCCTCTAACTGAGCCCTCCTCCCCTCCCCCACTTCTCCCCCTCCCCAGTGAGTTGCTCTCTATTCCTGCTCTGCCCTGTCCCCTCTGTCAACCCTCCATCAGGGAAGGATATGAGGGCTCAGCGCTGTTGAGAGGCTCCTCTCCCAGGTGGATTCTCAGATTGCTGCCGTGGCCTTTGATGCTGAAAGGCGAGCTGGCCAGGTCTCAGATGGATCCCCTGCAGGCAGGCAGGCACAAAGACTGGCTCTCGTTAAAAAAGCACCACCTTTGTGTTCCCACAGGAGGTGGATGTAATTAACATAGCTTTAGTACTACCTGTGTTTTCAGCCTCTGTTGTCAAGGCTACGTCTGTTTGGGTTTGTGTGTGTTTGGGAATGGCAAAGTTGGTGGGATAGGTGGGTGGTTGGATAAAGGAGTCAGTGCTCTGCATGCAAGGGTGTGTGTGTATACTGTATGCATATGAACACTATAGTGTTGATGTTCGCTGCACAACCATGGCGGACTGATGTAATGCTTGGGTCTGGTCCGTGTCTCTGCTCAGCCTTGGCAGTAGATGGAGCTGCTAAAGAGTCTGGGGTCATTTAAAACCTCTGGCCTATACTGCCTAGGGGCCTTTCTACTGCCACACCAGGGGCCCCTGTTTCTCAAGCACTGACTACAGATTTCTCTTATTAATTGTGATGATAGTTGTTGAAGCCAATTTCCCCTCTGAGCAACTACGTTACTATATCTTCTGCTTGATGAAAGCCAAGCTGAACAACCTCATAGTTTCATTAAATACTGAGCAGCTACTGAAAGTAACTGTTCTACTCACCTGTGGAAAACATTAGGTTAGAATATTTGCTCGGTCTTTTGTGCTAAAAGTCATGTTTTTCCAAATAACTTGTGTGGATGTTAAATCTTAAACTCTAAATCATAGGAAAAAAGTTGTTCACTCTCATGTTTTACCATAAAGTTTTACTTTCTTTAAGTGACAAAATTCTGCCCATATGATGCGATAACTGATGATTTATCATGATGATAAACGATAGATGGTTTGACACTCAGATTTTTCCAGGTGTAAAATATGGCAAAAAAGGGTTCCTTAGTCCTTTGCTATGTCTAAAATGACACTTCGCTGATCAAGAGGATTTTGCTGACTTGATTGGGAAAAGAGAAAAACTTCCTGCCTCCCTATTAGCAGATTAAAATGGATATTTTGTTATAGCCTGTTCTTCCTCTCTTGTTGCACTTGCAGGATGTTCTCAAAGAGTGTCAGGAGCAGATCGAGCGTGTGTTGGTGAGCAGCCTGCGTGAGGGGCGGCAGCAGCAACAGCAGCAGCAGCAGACACAGAGAGGCCCCAGCAGTAAAGGTCTGGACGAGCTGGATCAGTCCTCCACCCCAACAGACGTCCGCGATGTCAACTTGTGAACCCCCAGAAGGCATCATTGCACAGGATTTACAAAAAAAAAGCATCATGAAAAAAACCTCAATTTTCTTAAAAGCAGAAAAAAAGAACAAAAGAACAAAAAATGTTAAAAACACAAGCCCTTTAAAAGAAAAAGAACAATGCTTGCTAGTTTTTTTTTAGATTTTCTGTTCTTCAAGTCCAAAACACCTGCCCACGAAATAGATTTTCTATGATGTTCTAGTCTAAAAGCAACAAATTTGATTCAAGATGAAGCTCTGTGGTGCCTTGGATATACAGAAGGGAAGCCAATCATATTTGCATTCTGCCTTTGATTGTATAGTATGATCTTTAAGTTATATTTTAACCATAGCTTGATAATGAGGCTATTATGGTAGATGTTGCATACATGGGATCACAGTGGGGCTTAAGTTTTGTTTTTTTTTCTCTGTTTTTGTTTTATATGAGTATTATCACTATTACATTTGTGGCTGGTGTAAGAGAGGACACGAGTTCAAGCTCCTCGACCATCAGAAGGTCCACATGTGTGTCGAGGATGAGACAGACAGAGGAAGCTGTGAGAACATTATGCTAAACGTTGGTGAGTCCCAATTCCAGGGAAGAGATGGGATTGTAATAATTATTGATAGTATTAGTAATTATTATTATTATTATTATTAATATTATTATTGGACATATTTTGAAACTGAGTAGTAGAGATCAATAAGCTCCTTTTTTTCAGGCTGCTTGTGTTTGTCAGTTTGTAGGTGCAGTGTGCAAGCGTGTGTGTGTTTGTACGTAAGTATGCCAGTTTGCATGCATAACTGTGTATTCGTCTACATGTTGGTGTGTGTTTGGTGTGAATGCTACATGTGATCCTGTATCTATATTAGCAGTGTGCATCCTACGGCGTGAGGCACTTAAGCAAAGTCAAGTCGTAGACTTACAGTTCTATGTTAAAAGACTATGGAGCAAGCCGAGGCTACACATACTTTGTCCATCAGTATAACAGGGCATCTATGCTATATCACTGCCTTCATGCATTAACAGTGTATCATGGTTCATTGTTGGCCAACAATAAACTCATGTGCATGGACTGTAAGTGAGACAGAAAAAAGATTTAGCGAAGGAGGATATGGGCGAAGGGACTATCACTTAGAGCCCCTTATCTTTCTGATTTTTCCTGAGGTGTCGAGCCTCAGACTCAGAGGTCATGTGAGGTGTTTGATTATTACTGCCATTCTGTTAATGAAATATTACAGATACTTCATTCTTTTTCACGTTGTTACGATATGGTGTTTCCTTAGTTGTGGAAGGCTGCTTTATAGTCCGGACAGAGGAGTAACGACCTCTCGCATGTGCAGCATGTATTGCACATGTGAAAACAGGAGATGTCTTGAAGAAAGTAATGCTTATTAAAGTCTGGAGGACGGTAGACTCCTCTATATTAATTAGCAGGGAGGGAACAGGGTGTGGCATGGAAAGAATTAGAAAGAAAGGGACAGTTTGCAACTAAGAAGTCACTGTGGAACTGTGGAGGGCACATGAGTGCATGGCACAGGATGGTAGGACAGGGAGGATTTTAGTGGTGCAGGAGCATGCTGCTGTGTAGGAGATGTGGATGATGTCCAGCCAGTGGCTGGAAGATGATAATGAACAAAAGCGGCCCAAAGGCCTCACAATAAAACTTTGATATCTATGTATTAGGGTGGAATCGACAATTTTTTCTCGTAATTGATGTCTACAAAGACACAGCTAAGTGAACAGATATGCTCTAGGTTTCCATTTACACCGAGATTAAATGAGGAACTAAGACTGTACACTGCCAGATCATGTGAGTATGAACTTTCTTTGGGGGGTTTAGAGGAGTACAGAATGATAATATACTGTCAATGCATCTAGAGTCCCACATAGGGTTGTTTTCAGCTCTCCTATATGATTTCAATGGCAAAGCACTTTGAGAACATGCTCCCCAGGAGATAAGTAAAATGAAATATGTTAGGTGGTGATTAGAGGTGAATAGATGTTTTCTTTTTTCCTTGTTAGCCTTTTCTTTGGTTTACTTTGTAGGGCTGGTTTCCCAATCATCAGACATACCCTTGTCAAGCAAATGTCAAATTAAAATGGCTTTTCCACAAGTTACGACGAGAGGACATTCCAATCAAAAAACATTCCTACCCAAGCCAAGTGCAAGTTGATGGGGAGTCTGACCGTTGCAGAGAATTTGAACAAAAAATACAAAACTCCAGTATGATTTGGAAAATGCCTAGACGCAGTTCACTGATCCATGGGTTCTGTTTGATTTTCTTTTACTTTGTCAAGAAATGAAATATTTGTTTTTACTTGAATTTTTCTTTTTATTTATCTGCATCACAGCCACAGATAGACACACAGGGCAGCGACTAGCTAGAGGAAAGGGTGGTTGTAACATCCAATATTTGCACATGATCTTCAGAGGGCAATGAGGTTTGCATTTTAAAGATAGAGCAGAGCCTTTGCTCTAAACCACCTTAACTGATGTGTGTTGTTGGTCAGTTTTTTATGGTGCTGGCTTTTGTAGTTCAGGCTGATTGTCTGTCAGTGAACACATCTGTCCCCTGTGAGCTTTGCTGCTTCAAATCATTGGCAAGGGGATTCATCAGCCAGACAGACATCAGCACAAAACAAGAGACAGATTTTTTCTTTTCTTTTTTGTTTTTGTTTTAACAGGACACATGGCTTTGCCACAGCAAGGTGTCTTTGACTTAATGCTTGATTTTATTTTCATGACGGTATGTGACTTTCCTGAGTATGTTTGTCAGGCTGAAGAAAAATGTGGGGATCTAATGTTTAAGTGATGTTTTTCAGTAAAACTGGGCAATTTGATGACATATTTGCCAAAACATCCCTGTATGAATATTTGATATGACCCCTTCATTTTGCCTGTTTGCCTGATGTAAGCTCTCTCCCAAACTTAATGGTTGTGATTTTCTTTCCTGCAATCTATTGTTGCATGTGTTATATATTGAGACCACCTTTACAATTTGTGTTTGCTATATTTTATGGGGTGACCAGGCCCGCAAAAGGATTTTTCTAAGATTTAGAGATACTGTATTCCAAAGTGAAGAGAGGACAGAGGAGGAGGTGTGAAGACATCAAGAAAAAAAGTGTCAATATTTTTATTGAGTTATTGTTGTCTTTTTGCGCTGCTAAAAGCTATGAATTTGTTTCATTTATACAAAAAAATAACATTACCTAGTTGTGATGTGTCACTTGAGTGTGCTGCTATTTTATAAACATTTGTATTATAATATAATTATTTTACTGCTTAAGAGATACATTCAGAAAAACGAAGTAGATCGTGATAGAAGAACATGAAATGAGTACTCGACTGGAAATGTTCTTTGTACAGTTTGACAGTTTGCTTAGATAGCATGTCCCCCCCCCCCCTTTTTTTAAATCTATTTTGCTCTCCTTCTTCAGTCACATTCTGCATCAGTGGTATTTCCTATACCTCAGGATTACAGGACAAATAAAATACACAAATCCATCACCTATACCTCTGCAGTTGGGGAGCCTAGAACGGAGGAGAAAGAATTCAGTGGGGGCGGATAAAAAGCAACGGCAAATTATCATTTTTGTGGATAAATCTCACTGTTTTAGTGGGGAAACAACTTGCTCAGTACAATGGGAAACAGGAAATATGCAAGGCTTCCACTTGGATTTAACCTATATTGGAGGGGGGGCATGACAACATTGCAACACTCTCTTGGGGTTTTAATAACGCGGATAGTTCAAGCATGTTCATTTCTGTTCATGTTGGTGCTACACCTGATTTGTTGTGTGTGAGAGAGGGAAAACAGCATTCCTATGATGGCCAAAGTACAGTTCTTGCTTTATACAACCACAATCACTCTGAATGTCAGTAAATATGGATTCTGTATGTGAGAAAGATATGTCTTGGTCTGAAATATTGCGTGTGCGCACCATTGTAACTGCCACACAACAAAATGGGTTGAGCTACACTTGTAATGTCCAACCATAA
This sequence comes from Xiphias gladius, assembly GCF_016859285.1. Classification (NCBI taxonomy): domain Eukaryota; kingdom Metazoa; phylum Chordata; class Actinopteri; order Istiophoriformes; family Xiphiidae; genus Xiphias; species Xiphias gladius. The sequence goes on along the minus strand of NC_053407.1, from coordinate 8,373,842 downwards.
ATATTCTGATATCTGGAAGTTTCAATGGTGCAGATTTCCCTTTGAGTTGCCTCCCCTCCACTATAACTCATATCATGTACCTCAAATGTCTGTTGCACAACCTCTGTTCAATAAACTTCTGCTTTAAAGGGTGTGACACCACATCAGCTCACTATTCCCCACGTCTGTGTTCCTTTTCAGCTGTTTCAATTGTTTCATGACCAATAGATTAGTTTGTATGTGTGTATTTGTGTATGTGCGTGTGAGTCAGCAATGATACTGAAGAACAAAGTTCAACTGTACCACTTAATCAGCTGAAAGTTACACAAAGCGGCAAGGACAAACGTGGGACAATATGTGTTCCTCTGGCCAGAATACAAGGAAGACCAGTTATAAACACTCTCCGCAAATGTGCACCGGAAAAATAGGATGTAATTATATTTCAGGTAGGTCCAGTAAATCCGCCACTAAAAGCTAAAGAAACATGGTGGTCACAAATAAATACTCCCAACCACTGACCACCCTCCTTTAAATCCCCGATGACTACTGAGAAATGGAAATGTGATGGGGAACTTATGGACAACTAAATAAATCTATAGCAAATTACTTACTGCACATTTAATGGAAAAACTACAACACGTTGCCAACCTCCTGTGCACTCCCCCTCATTTACTGGGGGTCACATAGTTGTTTTCATGGCTTTGTTGTTTGCATGGTGATACGTACATTATGTTCTGCATAATGGTGAGACAGCAGGATGGTCAGACCTTAGAAGGACACTAGGCCTCCAAGTAACCCTGGCTTGGCCAGAGAAAAAGGTCCGGATAAATGTTACCAATAAACCCAGAAGACTGGTGTGACAAGGGAAAGCATCAACCTCCGCCGTCTAATGGCTACATCCTAAAACAGCAGAAGTCATAAATACAGTGCATGCATGAAGTCCTACCGTCAGAAAGGTTATAACATTCAGTTTTTGTTTAAACAGTATGTTAGAAGTGTCGAGGCAACTCTATGGTTATTTTGGAGGAGGTAGTTCGTTGGGCTGTTGAACTGTGTTTTGGACAAAATAATAAAAAACATCTGTGTGCCTAAGTTGCAGCTAGATATTAGTGCGTTTAAATTAGTTCAATCAAAGTAATTACTTCATAAAATACTGGTTAAAACCCTCCTGAGTTTGAAAAGAAAGAAAAGACTCGTTTAAAGTTTTCGAAACGATGTGAATAAACACACTTAGCCAGCAGTGAATGGGTTGACTTATTGCTAATAATTGATCACAAGCATGTCAAGTGTTCGTGACATTTTTCAGCCAATCAGAAGAGGGGCTGAGGTCCCTTGTACCGAGGACCGTTTATGTCTGTAGCGTGTTAGTTTAGCCTTTTTCTGTTGATGATTCGGGTTCAGCCTGATATCCGGGGGAGTAATGACCTTTATTAAGTGATTTTACAGAAATTTAAAAAAAAAAGGATCGTTTTCGCCCCAACAATGCCGTCCGGGGCGGGAAGTATTTCTGTGCGTCAGCTCTGTTTCCTCTCGGGGCGCGAGACCCGAAGGCTTCGCGACGTCGTCTTCTGGGCAGTCTTTGAAACTACCGGTCCGTCAGCGCGTTGTTACTCAGTCGTTAACTTCCAGAGCATGAAAGCGCTCAGATTTGGGCTAACCCTTGTTCGGCAGTAAGTGAATTTGACATTAATGTTTTAATGTTTATGATAAGAGTTTGTGTTTGCCACAAAAGCCTCCAGTGGTGGTGCTCGTCACTCACATTTACAGACGGTCTATGGTGTCGCTCTGTGGACCTGACTATGCTTGGATAAAGTAATAACATTGATTTTTTCCCCCCCCATTCATGTAGGATAATATATATATGTGTGTGTGTGTGTGTGTGTGTGTGTGTGTGTGTGTGTGTGTGTGTGTGTGAAATTGATAGCCTATTGCCACTTTAAAACTAGTTACATGACTCAGGTCTGTGGTCTGTATGTATGTAGCTTTAGCTAGTTAGATGCTATGCTACCATAGCAGGTGTCACCAAGTACATGACTAACAGATAAAGAGCGTCTTGACAGGGGATACCCGTTCTGTTTTTGACATGGCCCGACTTTGTACTAAATTTAGAACACATTGGGTAGTTATTGAAGAGTCATAGTTAACTGTTAAACAAGTACAGTGAACTTGTTTAACAGTTATCTATTACTCTAACTATAACACTAGACTAACTGATCATAAGCAGCTACTGGGAATTCTTGACCCTTTTTCAGGTCTCCCAGTCTACTTCACGGGCACTCAGTACATACAGGTCTAGCCCAGTCTGTGGTCTTTGCAGGGCTATCTGGTCATACTAAATCTGTAAAACAAAACTTGATGTTATAGTTTAGAAATTGTGTATAATATGATCATGATTTATTTGTTATAATAATACATTTTTATAGCTATAAAATTCTTTTTTTTTTTGTCTGTTATTGTTTGTGGGTCATTGTTGGCACTGTTCAGACAAAGGTGCAAAGGTAAATTATATAACTAAAACTACAATGGCAATGAATGACACTAGAGATCAAAAGATGAAGTCAGTTGACAGAAAATTAATCATCTTAATTAATTATCTGCATCAGTTTTGATAGCTGATTGAGTTAGTTATCAAACAAAAATGTAAGCATTCTTTAGTCCTAGCCTCTCAAAAGTAAGGACTTTCTGCTTTTTTTCTGTAAATATAAATATCTTTGGGTTTTGCACAGAGAAAAGCAAGCAGTTGGAAGACATTACCTTGGGCTGTAGGAAACCATGAAAGCCGTTTTTCACTATTTTTTGACATTTTATAGACTAAAGACCTAATTAGTTAAGCATACGTAACAAGAAAGGTATCATGCTTCATGCCAGAACCCCCCCCCCAGACCATCATTAGCAGTGACTATGGTCCTGCAATAACAGAAGCCAGGTTTGATACTCTGCTCTGCTGAAGGTGGTTGAGAAAATAGGTTATATATCGGTTATATATCCTTTTAAGGATATGATATATCCTTGCGTATATATGACAGTAGGCATGAAGTCAAATTTTGAAAGCTGAACAGTACACTCTTTGAGCTTCTTTAACTAATCTGTTGATGATATTAGCTCCCGTGCTTTGACATTGATAAATCATTTATTTCCTGCAGTGGGGAAACACAGTACAACAGAGAAGGCCTGCTACAAGGTAGTATGATTCAGGATATCTGTACTAAGAAAATCAGATCAATTGCTCTCTCTCTCTCTCTCTCTCTCTCTCTCTCACTCTCTCTCTCTCTCTCTCTCTGTCTCTGTCTCTGTCTCTCTCGAGCTTTCTCTGCATCTTACTTTCATCTTCCCCTTTTCCTCCACCCAGGCCAGGCTATAGATTCACCTCTGTCAGAGACTGGGCTGCAGCAGGCCGAGGCTGCAGGCCAGTACATGCGAGATGTCAAGTTCAGCAATGTGTTTGTCAGTGATATGCTGCGGGCCCAGCAGGTACCATGCTACAGTTTTGCAGTGGGAGCAAGTTACAAATCTAGATGAAAGAAGAATCAAAATTTTGCAAGGTCTGCAAGACCGTGGCTCAGGTGGTAGAGCAGGTTGGCCACTGATCCCTGGGTTGGCAGTTTGATCCCCGGCTCCCTGAACGCAGGTTGCATCAGGAAGGGCATCCAGTGTAAAAAACTATGCCAAATGAATTATGCGATTGGCAATCCACTGTGGTGACCCTTAACAGGAGCAGCTGAAAGACAACATTTCTGTTACTGTATTATTACATGTAAATGTAATACACTACACAGTTTCTTATATTCATTAAACAACTTTTTCTGGTTTTATTTCCACATCATCTCAATTTTTGACATGAGCCCTGTCAGCAGTGTTGATCCTAGGGAGGTAATAAGCAGGGGCAAGAGTATAAATCATAAAAAAAAAACACTAACCAATTCTTCAAATCAAGGAATTCACACCTTAAAAAAATAGAAACTTTATAAAGTTCCCTCTTCCTATCTATAGTCAGATAATATCTCAGTATGTGATGAAATGATTGGTGTGTTTTTCTTTTTTTTAATTTCTTCCAGACTGCTGAAACAATAATGAAACAGAACAGCAATTGTTCTGGTCTACAAATAGTGTGTGACCCTTTACTTAAAGAGATAGTGAGTGACACTTCTTCTGCGTTATAACTTCATAGCTAAATATTTTCTCACGAAAACATTTTCTTAATCTATATTAACGTATTAATAAATAACCTGAGTTATCCAGTTACTGACTTGTTGTTTTTCAGAGCTTTGGAATAGCAGAGGGTGGACGAGTGCAGGATGTTAAAGACATGGCCAAGGCAGCTGGTCAGTCATTTCCAGGCTTCACCCCTCCAAAGGGTGAGACTCAGGAGCAGGTGAGACTGGGGTGGTAGCTCAGAAAGGGTGGAGTAACTGTTTATCTGTTAAGACATTTATTTTAATCTTTCCCGTCTTTTCCCATATGTATTTGTCTGTCTCTCGCTTTGTTCTCTTTCTCTTCTTGGAAGTTTATCGTTGTGAAATTTTCACAAAATTGTTTGAATTAAGATCACGCTCTGCACAGGGTAACAATAGTACTGTACTTAAAACTAGATTTTTAAAAATGTATTAAATTACTAACTTTCCTACTGATATACAAATTTAATATGTTTATATTAATAACGCCATGTTGGAAACTACAACTGACTAAATGTGAAATACTGCATCTTTGCACGTACATGTTGCCTGAAGATTAAAAGCAAAATAGGAACCATAACAACCATGGTTCTACCAATTTATACTTAAACAAAGAGCCATTAAATATTTCTATCTAATTTACTGGTGGCCAGTCATTCTAAGTCAGCAAGAGCACATCATCACATCAGATAATTTTATGTTCCCTGGTATTAAATGGGGTAAAAAATAAGAAATAAATAAATAAATAAAACAATACTGCTTTACTAATTTGATAGTCTTTGGTGTTTGATGAATAGTTGTTTTCGGATTCAATTGCTAAAAGACAGATTTTCTCTCTACCTTTGGTACTACTTTGGTAAAACTATTTGCATAGCCAGACAACACCTGTGGGTGTAAAATTCTACATTAAGCTCAAGAATTTCTTTTTCAGTTGTGTGCCATGGGCTACATGTACACATATTTCCACTAGATGGCAGAAAATACTCATCTCCTCAGTCAACCCTCTGCAAGGGTGTAACATGCTGTGCCATGGCTTCTTTGAATCCACATGATTGTATTTCCCATGTATCTGCCAGAGCGCTTGGTGTGAATCAGGAGGGTCAAAGTACACGCCCTACTACTGTCAAGCAACTGCGGAGTGTTCGTCGCTGTCCCTGATTAAAAAGTCACCACTCCGCTTTGTGTTATTTGTGTTAGAGGGACAACGGGGGGGGGGTGTTCTATTTCAAAGATACCTCATCAGGCTTTATCCATTAGGTCTTGGCTTGGACGTTAACTCTGGTCCAACCTCATACGTGACCAGCACATGATGATGATGCAGATATACAAAGATAGATTTTACACAAGCACAGAGCGCCCCAATCTGTGTCAGCGAGAGGCCTCCCTCCCTGCTTCTCCAAACAAGTTACTGGTTGTTTCATCAGGATGAAGCTGGAGTTGACGTGTTATTTTGATGGGAACGGTCTAATTGGGTTGTGTTGTTTTGAATACAATCACCTATAACTTTTATCCATCACAGCTGCGTGTAATCACATTCTAGGATGTACATTATGCTATTAGTGTAGAAAGAAAAGAAAAGCAGGGAGCATTTTATAACAGACTTTTGTTCTGCTCAGGTGAAGGAACGGGTCAAAATGTTTATGGAGAAAATGCTCCAGCAAATCGGGGAAGAACACTGGCATCATAGAGGGGAGGATGAAACCTCCTTATCTGCTCCACCAGAAACATCTCCTGTGGAGGGAAAGCCAGAAGATGGGGTCAGGGGTGTCCCAGTCCATGCTTTGGTTGTCACCCACGGAGCCTACATGTGTGTGGCAGTGCGCTACTTTGTGGAGGAGTTACATTGTTCTTTGCCTAAGGGTTGTGACAAAGCACGTATGTTCTCTTTAAGTCCTAACACGGGTCTCTGTCGGTTTATACTAACCCTGAGAAAAGAAGATGACCACTTCAAATTGTCAGGGATCCGCTGTGTGTTTGTCCACAGGGGGGACCATGTTAAACAGTAGGAGCAGGGAGAGCTAGATGTCGGGAAAGATGACAGAGGTTTTGAGGGATGTGTAGGACACAACTAAGACGGGGAGATAATGGTGAAAAGTACAGCAAGAAAACACTGCTGAGACTTAGTACTGAAAGTTTACAATTTAGATGATTATTTTAAAATATTTGTGTATTTTTCATTTGGAGCTCAGTCACCGCAAAATATAATTCATTAAAATTTTGAAATCAATGGACAAACACATAGTTTTTGCTAGTTGTTCATTATAAGTATGTTTTGACAATGGAATTATCAAAGAAAACAATCTTAGGTCAAGTATTGTTGGGTATTGTTAAGTATTGTATATTAACAATAGCAGTAATTTTAAACAAACATTGTAAAAAAATTAATCTTATTCAGAATTGCAGTTTAAAATTACCTTGATATGAAATATATAATAAAACAAAATGCATCTTCATTATTTTATACAGTGGCCTACAACAAATCCTGTTTTCTATTCCGGATTTGAATGCTGTTTCCTGACTTGAGCACCTTCATTTCACCTCAGATAGTTTGTGTTGCAACGAGAGGTCATCGTCACTTTGTTACAGTCTGGTTGTTCAGTACTGTAGGAGTGGGCGGCTTTGTGCTATAATGAGTCTGTGTTTCTATATTTATCCTCCAGAAGTTAATAGAGTTTACGTAAGAACGCAAAGCAGAACTGCAACAGTGTTGACTTTCTGGAAATCAGCGACACTTTCATTGTTGTGAATTAACACGCGTGCCAAGACCTAATGTGTAGACTGTTTCTCTACTGCAGTTTTTCACTCCTCTCTCAAATTCAGTGGCTGTTGTCACTGGGATTTTGTAATTCAAAAAAACTTTATAATCTATAAATGCTACATTATAAGTTATTATATAAGACTTGAGCAATGTGGAGTCTATTTCTTGAATAAGAAATTGTAGCTGTTGCGTGTCTCTATGACTTACTGTAATTAGTGGAGAATTGGCACCAGCAGGAGAAGATGTCTTTTTCTGATAAAACTGTAGAAAATCCACATTCAGTCTTCACTGGTTCTCTTTTGTTCTTCTTTGCATGACATTATCTTTGATTTTACATTTTGATCTTTAAACATATCAAGCCTAGAATGTTTTCATTTCAATTAAGCAAGCTTCTTCATTTACAGTACAGTATATCGTTGTCTACATTTATTTGATATGCATTACTTAATTTGGACATTATTTGTCCCAGTGTGATATTTATCACTTACATAACCAATAGGTTGTGTGCATAATAATCATGTGATTTTTTTGTGGTCTTTCCTTGAAAAATGATTGGTTGGTGGGCAGAAGCTTGGGCAGCAATCTAGTTTTGCTAGTAAGTTTTGTGCAGTTCTCCTAATGTTTTTGGCCAGGAACATTTTAAATGTTTAAGTATATCCTCAGTGACTCAAGTACAAGTGTTGATGATAAGCTTTGATAAGGCACTTATCAAAGCTGCTGTTGAGTGGTGGGACTAATGGGTGCTCTTCCAGTTTGTCTGTGTCATAGGTCATTCCTTCATGCTGTTTCACACTGTCCTCTCATGCGGATATCCCAGAGCAGGTTTCAAAAATCTCTGAAAAACCACAATCTGGACTTTTGGGACTCAAAATACGAATTACAAATAGACAGACAACCCACAGATAGTTACCATTTATTTTTCCACATCAGAAATAACACAACATGAAATATATAAATAATAAAACAGTAGACTAGGAAGCAAGTCATTTAACACATTTCAATAAATAAATACCTTTTATTGCTGTGACTATTGGTGTCCGGCACCTGACATAATTTGATCCTGTTAATAAATGGCTGCAAATGGCAGATGTTTTTTTGTTTTTTTTTCCAGTAACAACAGTATGTAATGCTTGATTTTTGTTTTTGTTTTTTTCCAACAGATTTTTGAATAAATATTCATAATTGCTTACAGATTACACATTTTTACATATGCAAAATAAACATTGCCACATCTGGCCCAAGGTTTAAAATTTAACTGACAAAAGAGGTTAAAGGACTGCAGGACGCTGGGCCAAACTTGCCTCATGATTATGTCGAATGCTGCCAAACTTATCCTTCATCTGCTATTCAAACAGAAGATCTGCACAAGCCGCTGTTATGTAACAAGGTTTATGAGTACGTTACCTAGCATAATATTCTTATAAAAATAAATTCTGAAAAACTTGATTCAAGGATTTTGTAAATTGCTATCTCTTTTCGCAGATGTTGTAAAATAGGTCATGCTTTCATGTGAAGTAAAAAAAATAACAAACCAGCCTCTGTCAATCTGACTCTACCGTTCTGTCATAAGGCATTCTGTGGTTGTCACTGATATTGCAGTCCATAAATGCATGATAAGGTATCTACTGGTACCTACGTCCATCATGCAGTCAAAAATAAAGTGAGTTTTCAGGACAAATATAAAGACTTGCACCCCTTCTTGACTTTTCATTTAATAAACCCAAGTTCAGTATCTTAATCTTGCTCTGCCCGGTCTGCAATATTAGTCTTGACGGGACTGACAGGCCCGTTGGACTGTAAAACCCGCAGGGGGTCGTCACAGGAGGTGATAGTTTCTTTGGACACAGCCCCAGCCTGGTCCTGCTCAGGCTGCCCATGAGATGTATCCTTGTGATCTTTGGCAGAATGTGAGGGATGTGAGTGCGATCTCAATGGATCGGAGGGGTTCACATCCTCACTCCTCCTCTGTCTCTTTACCAAGGGACCCAGGAACCTCCCCAGCAGTGCCAAGGAGGGTTCAGGTGGCTCCAAGGGAGAAGGTTGCAGCTCAGGTCCCTCCCGTTTGAGCAGCCGGCCCCGACTTGTAGAGTAAAACGCATCATGGTGGTTCACCAGATCTAACCAAATGTGCTGGAAGAGGCAATCTTCTCTGACCTTTTGCCTCTGTTCAGTGGAAAAAAAGCAGGCCAATACAAATATTTATGTCAATGTTTTCCCTACAGTCATTTCCTGACTTCATTCAAAGTAAGTTTTTCTTTAAAAAATTAAATAAATAAATAAATACTCACAGAGATGTACAGCTCTCCCTTTAAGTCTATACAGAGGAACCGTTTTCTTCTCAAATCAAATATTGACACAAAGTTGCTTGTATCTGTTCTTATAGGCAAAACAACTGTCGAAAAAACAGGTTCAAACATGCCATTGTCAGTTATAAAAGGAACAAATGTAATAGTGATGAATTTATTTCATATTACAAAAGTTTCAACATGAACATCCCTGGCTGCCAGAAATCTTGTTTGTATAGGTAACATGGAAATAGGCTGTGGATAAATTACAACATATATTTGCAAGTGTATTTCCAAGATATACCATTCAAAATGCATTTCTAAACTTTTATCTCCGTGTACAAATACATGTTTTGGCCTTTAGGACGTATATGTAAAGCATGATATTGCACTCAGAGAAATGAAATGAACTAACCTGGACGAAAAATGCAGCATTTAGAAATCAATATACTTTCATTTTCTGAAATTAATGAAATCATTTAATTAAACTAATTATGTTTTTGTATGGATTTAGGCAGACTTACCTAGAGCGACTCTGTGAATCCCTCTTTTCACTGATCCACTCAGCTCGAAGTAAAAACGTCCCGTACCAGCAGATGTACCTGCTTGTGCTCCTGCGTAGAAGCTGCTCTGCTGATGTTGTGGTAGTTGCTCGGGGTCCTGGAGCCTTGGTCTACAATCCACCAGTACAGACACATGTACGGCAATCAGAATGAGTGAGAGGAAAGCCGGTTGCATGATCAATGGGGATGCCGTGCTCTCTTTAGCAGCACAAACGTTCAGGATGGTGTGTGGGCAGCAAATGGAGGAGGAGAAAGTCCAACAGGTCTATTTAAACAGATGGTCGATAAACTGGCTAACTCATTTACCAAAATGACTCAAAGCCTGTCTGTTTTTCCATGGTTAAGGGCTTGGCTAGATGGAACTGGTAAGATACAGTTTTTATCAGTATGAGGGAGCCATAGTTTTAAAGCTCTGAATGGCAGCACCTCCACATAAAAATATATTTTTCCTGCTAAGATGGAAGCATCATTTAGTCTAGATTCAGATCTTAAAAAAATCTGAAAAACCATGATTAAAACTGTAATACCAGAAGCTGGAGGAGAGAGGAGAGGATGAAGAGACAGCAGAAGATGTGAAAGGATCATGGAGACAGTCATTCAGTTTTCACGAATTCAACTCATCTGTGTCTCTAAGGACTCTGATCAAGAAAAAGAAGCAGGGTAAGAATAACTGGCTTCACAAACTAATTCTATAATCTTCATTTTTTTTGACATCATTCATGAATCCAGCTGAGGTCATGTATACCTTTACAGGTGCGAAATGAGGTTTTAATTCTGTTGTGTCGCAGTGTGTTGACTGACGTGATGAGGGGATTGACTCATACCTTGCTTATTAATTAACTGTACACACTTCCACAGCCTCTCACTTCCTTTCACTATTGTGCATACCCCGTATCTGTTGTTAGAAAGCTTTGTAACCTCATTCTGGAGCAAATTCCCTGAGCTCTTGACAATTCCTTTTTTTTTTTTATTGAACTCCCTGAAAAGTTGACATTAAGAGATCCAAGGTTTTTGCGTCGCAGCAACAATATCTAGGTAAAGCATTTTTTCAATTATTATATAATGTTTTTAATACACATTTCGTGGCACATTTTTGAGGAGTTGCGAGGCCAGCTTGTGGTAGCTTATATTTAGAGTCTGAACTCTAACCAGTATTAAGAGCACCTAGGAAAAGCTAAATGCCTATATAGCCTAAGAACAGTGCATATTAATGAGCAGAGGCATAACTAGAAATATTGGGCCCCCCGGAAGAATATTGCACTATAGAGAACGGTTCAAGGTAATACTCAAGGAGGCAGTTACAATATTTTCCTTATAAATGAGGAAAACAAACAGTAACTATAATATAGGGTACCACTTTATTTTACAGGGCTCTTATTTCTAAATAATTTCTTGAAACTTTCCTGTGCAGAACTATGCAATTCAGTACTAATAAGTTCTGAGTAAAGTTAGTTAGTTGTGTTCATTTGGAAAAGCAGGAATTTCCTTGAAGGAACTGCTCGATTTAAACCCAAGTAAATATCAATTCATCATGCATTTATTATTGGAAACTTTCTTCATGTACAATATGTTGACAAGTTTGACATTGTTTTTCATTCATTTGATCATTTGTGCACAGTCTAAAATGTTCTATATGTTGCAGTACTTCAGCATTTCATTAAAGTTAGTTAATTGGAATTGTACTGATTGAACACTGTCTCGATTGTACCTATAATTATGGTCAACTTACATAGTTATATAGAACCAGCAAAATAAAGTGTTAACACAATTTACACTAATTCTGTTTCAGTTTCAGTTTATTTCCAGCTACGTTTACTTTCATGTCTGTCAAATGTTGCCCTTGTACCTGTTGTCAGGCTTCACCAGAAGAGGGCGCCACATACCGTCTCATGGTAATTCATTGACCATGACTTTGGCTTCAGGTTTAACATCTTCACTGGTACTCATGTTTCCCAGTTCTTCTAATATCAAGTCTGTATCATTCGGGGTCAAGAAGCGACAAAACGAGTCAAGCATGCAACTTTAAAGTATTCAAACACAACAACTTTTACAAAACGTATTTTATTATCGTCTCAGGAATACAGTTGACTGCTGTGCACAGCACATACGTACAAAAATAAAAGGAAAACCATTTGTAATATAGTATTTTACTTACTCGTCATCATATTTTTCAGAAACAAATGATTGGAGAAGTCTGTTGTTTCAAACTAATTTACAATCATTTCAATAATCGGAACTAAGGCAGAAGGTGAGGTATATGTTAAAAAAGAGGAGGGGGACTCAGAGGAAGCACTCTCCCCTCAGTGCAGGAATAGAAAACTGAGAGAGAAACACAAAGGCTGCTGGCACACAGGGACACACACACAAGCCTGATCCCAAATCCTCCCATAGACCTTCAGTTCCCTGTGAACCAACACATTTTAAAACCAGCTGAACAGGTATGATAAGCACGATGGCAAAATCCAGACACTGGATCCTTAATCAAAGGGGTAACACATACCTAGTCCATTCAGAACTCTATATGCATAATGGAGAGTTAAGGAAGTGAGGGTTAATGTTGAAAGATGATATTTTTCTTAACCATTAACTACCTTCTCTCAGTTACTGCTATATCACAACTTTTTCTACCTCAAAATAACATCATGCATGCAAAAGTTGTAGAACTTGCCACAGGGTAATATTTCCTTTAGACTTCTCAAGCTTTGAAAAACTTACACCGAACTAAGTTGCTTTAGGTGTAAACATTATCAAGTTCACTTCCCACAATATCAACTTATCACACAGCTTGAGGAGCCATTGTAGCTTTGCAGTTCCCATTCTGCCACTCAAAACATTGTGTGTTGTGCTGACAGTGTCCTCTGAAACATACAATAATAAATCAAAAATAAAAACACAGTAACTGACACAAATTTGTCATCAAAAACAAGTACTTTTGATCTTGCATGTCAGCTTGTTTTGATGAAAGCATAGCAAGGAAAAAACAGCATTTTCCCCTTGCTCAGTAAAATGCACTCCATTAAAAAAAAAAAAAAAAAGTTGCTCCTTTTGTATATTTTGACAGATTAGCCAGAATACCTCTCCAACCAACTCCTCACTGCCATGAAATCAGCCCAGAAAAAGCTACAAGTGATCATTTTCTGATCATAGTGATGTGATAAAGGCTGATCAGTCAAAATGAGTAATCGGCTGCTCAAGGCAAAATCCCCCAAACACAATAATCAATGGTGTTAACATTGAACAAACATTAAACGAGACATCCTGGTAGTGTCAAGCCGCTCTCTTGGATCACAGTATTCAGTCTGCCAGACAGCCTGTTAACTCAAGTGTCCTTGTCCTGGAAGCGTTTGATTCTTTTTTCACGTGGCCTTTTGCTACATTCACTATCAGCTCAAACCTCACTCAGTGCTTTTCTTTTGACAAACCTCTCTCACTAGCCTCTGTGTTACTTTTTCCATCCCTCTCGTCTTTATCCCCTCCTGTGAGGAGAGTACAGTACATCAGCTTGCACAGACAGACAATGCCCTGTTATTCCTGACTCAAGGTAAGCCGATCGGATACCATCTCTACTGTCGCTTTGGCAGAAACAGAACATGACAGGAGTGTGCTCAGTCATGGACACACACACACACGTGAACACGCACACACAAACAGCACACACACACACATACACACACACTCATTCTGACCAGATACTGCACATTCGTCTCTGCTACTAGACGGAGCTGGAGCTTAAAGGGCATGTAAACCATTGCTCACAAACATTTTGTCAGTGCATTACAGTAATGTTAGAGAGGGCATGAGGTAAAATATGATATGATATATCTGTAAGAGCCTTGCTACTGTCTTGAAATCACATTTCACCAAGCTGGCCTGACTGGTGGTTTGCTACTTACAGAATATTCCAGGTCAAGTACCCAAATTCAAAATTATGACTTCAAAATCATCAAAAGTCGAGATCAGTTGCACCTCATTTCAGCATTAAAAAGGCGCTGCTCTTCATTGCAAATTACGAGACAACTATTCTTGTCTTGATCAAGAAATAGCCTCACAGGTGCAGAGCTCCATAAAAATAGTAAGGTGAAAGTCATTTAGATGGAGCAGAAAACACACCTACAGCAGTAATACAGAAGACAGAAAGGCCCACATCTCCGACCTTGGTACAAAAGTGCCTCAGATGAATGGGACAAGAATCCCAGGGCCCTGCGCTGTCCAATCTGACATCAACAGACAAGGGGCCCACTGGTCTTATGTTCAAGTGTTTTACCATGCATTATCCGCATCCTTGCTAAGTAAATCAAAAGAACAGTGCCTCATGCAGAATCCCAAGTCCTCTGTATATCATTGCTATCTTCAACTTTGCAAGCTCTTTGTCCTCCTCCCTTTCCCCCTCGTCTCCACAATGGGAAACTACAGTATCTGGAAAAAGAAGCGCAAGTAGTTGTTGAATTCAAGTATGGTATGCACACACAAAGCCTGAATAAACATCTCCATATAACCCTTTGGTTCAATGCTTTTTGCAACATTGCTCATATTTCTTTTTTCACAAGAAGCCATACTCAGTGACCAATCTGAAAAATGCAAAAATAACTTAAAAATCTGGGATCAATAAGCACAATCCACATCATCTAAATGTCAGACAGAGTAACCTGAGGTATTGTTCACAAATCCCAGGATCATGAACTCTGAAGCCATTCCAGCTCTCTTTAAAACAAACTGGAATATTTACACTATTTTTAACGAATGCAGCCGAGCATCATATTTACAGTGAATTGACCAATCAGTGACATCCACTGTAATTTCACTCATTTCTGCATAAGCATGTTACTGTAAGTGCCAAATATCATCAATCCGGTGTGAAAGTCAAAAAGTTCCTGTCATCGCTTTTGCGATAAAGTCAACATTTTCAAAAACAAATTCAATAAGTTAGTGTGAACCTTCAACAGACACAGATGCACCAACTCAGTTTGAACAGGGGGAAAAGATAACATAAAGCAGACAGACATGGAGGACATTTTTTCTTCATAGTGTCAAGTCTATGTTATTCGGCTAGACCGATGCCCCCTTGGCCACCCGCAATCTAAGACAAAAAAACAGTCTTAAATTAAGCAGCTCTCATACTGAGCAGTTCCACATACATACTTAAAATAAATGCATGCCAGCACATACAGTACACACTCACATACTCACTATGGCCTGATGATCCAGCTACAAAATTGGTGAAAGTAAAACCTGGGATTGTCAAAGCTCCCTTGGACATGATGTGTGTGTGTGTGTGTGTGTGTGTGGGGGGGGGGGGGGGGTGCTGACTCTAAATCTAGCTTTCATTATTAACAAGAGGCTCCACTGGGTCCTGTGCAGCATAGAGTCTCAATTACTTAATTGATCTAATTATGGAAAGAAAATAAAGTGGAGAAACCTCTGGCCCTCTAGGAATTGGGCCGGTGGTGTCTGAGGGAGTGATGACTTGCGTATCATTCCTATTTCTGACTTGAGCACCACATTTCTCGCATGCAAGGTTTAGGGGGCGGCAAGTAGGAATTCAAGGCACCGCCACCTCATGACAAAGCAAGAAAAACCACCGCCATATTTGTAAGTGCTCTAGTTGCCCTGACAGTGACAGACACAATCGAACATAGCGAATGGGAAATATCCAAGTCCTTGATGGATGACAACAAAAACATTTTTAAGGAAACAATCTCTGTAGAAATTTCATGCACACGTTTCTCTTTTTGTTCTTCCTCGTCTTCTCAGGATATGGTGCCTTGAGGTAATAACGTATCCATTTCATTTCCAAAAGGATGAACTGTCATCCACTGACAGGGCAAGGACTCAGCCAATTCCAGCAAGCACCCATAAAAACTGAGGGGACAAATGACACCTCTCCATCCCCTTCATATCACAAAATGATGAAAATCATAAAAGCAGCAAAGAATGGCATTTCCATAATTTTCTAATACAAAGTAAGCTACCCAAATATACATATAAAGTTTGAATAAATACTATAAGATATAGTTGTATTTCTTTCTTTTACAGTCCATTTTGTCTTTTGTGTTTGTACGTACGTATACGGTATTTATGTTACCTGGGAAATAATCCTCATGTGCAAATAAGTTTGTTATTGCCAGTTTTTGCTCATCATATTCGGGGTAGGAAGTGCGTTACAGTCATGGCAGTGGTGGCCTTGTTGCCCCTTTTCACTCGGCCATGCTTGCTGAGTGCTATGTAGGAGCCTCTGTACACCAGAGACTCATAGGCGTTGTAGTTGTTTGGGAGCAAGCTCTCCTTGAACTTGCACTCGTCATGGAAGACTGTCTGGAGAGGACAAAGACACAGAAAGCGTGAAGTTTAATGAAAGGCTCAAGAAAAAGACAGCTTGAAGTTAGAAGCTTTGATGACAAAACATTAAAAAGCTCTTTAAAAAGATTCTGAGTGATTCACAAATATATGAAGATAAATTTAGATTAGACACAGCAATGGGAACGACAAATGAACATTTTGACACTGTAGAGTTCTCTTTGTTCAATCTCCTAGCAGCACTGAGTGCTCTCAAATATTAAAATGCATTAACATATCTCCTTGAAAAAACAAAGTATCAATGTAATCATACACAATAAGCCAAATCACCTTTTAAATCAGCTCAAATAGGGAAGTTTTATGGAGTGATGGTCTATTCAAAGAAAAAACATGCTGAACTTAAAGGAGTAGTTTGACATTTTGGGAAATATGCTTATTTGCTTTCTTGCCGAGAGTTAGATGAGAAGATTGATACCACTCTCATGCCTGCACGCTAACTACGGAGCTACAGCAGGCAAACAGCTATCTTAGCTTAGCATTAAGTCGTGAAGCAGGAGGAAACAGCTAGCCTGGCTGTGTTCAAATCTAGCTACCAGCACGTCCAAAGCTCTCTAATAAACATGCTATATCTTGTTTGATTAATCAGTAGTCCCACGCATAAACCCATGTAAAACCACAACCTGAGGTTTTTTCAGTATGGTTTTTGATTAGATTAAATAAAAACAAGCTATAACATACTAATTAGCAAGTTTTGGAGGCTGCTGTGTATTTATTTATTTATTTATTTTTACCTTTGGACAGAGCCAAGCTACCTGTTTGCCCCTGTTTCAAGCCTTTATGCTAATCTAAGCTAACTCTTTCCTTGCTCCAGCTTCATATTTAGCAGACAGATATGAGGGTGGTATCGAACTTCTCATCCAACTCATATCTGCAAGAGAGAACATGAGTGTATTTCCCGATTGTCAAACTATTCCTTTAAATCAACTGTTTTAAAACTAAAATCATAAGGAAATATATAAACTATACAATTAAGCAATGCAATCACAACAAGCTTTGAACAAAATTCTAAAATAACCAATATTAGGAGGATTACAGGTACAAGAGTAACACTGACATCTATTTTCCACATTAAGTCCCTTTATATAAGGATAAGCTCTAAAAATCAGCCACTATAAAGAACATTACGACTGCTCTGCATTGCTGAGCTGACAACGCATGACTCATACAGTGCACAGCAGCAAATACTGTCCGTCTGAGACCATGTGGCCTAATTCAATCTCTTATCAGATCATCGGCCTGCTCACAAGCTAACGCTTCATCACTCATGACCAAATAACCAACTCACATTCTGTCTGTCAAATGCGTTGGCCACAGCGAGCAGACCGGCAGGCACGCGCCAGCAGGGCTTTACTAAACACTATCTTTCCTCACCCGACCACCAGGAACTTTTATCTATCAATAGCTGCGATTGCTCTGGAAGAAAACTAATCACATTTTCTAAAGGTTATTTCCAGTGATTATAAAAACCATGAAAACTGAGAGCTTAAAAATGTTTTCTTTGTTATCAAACAATAAAACAGAAAAATATCAAGATTTAAAAAAAAAAAACGTGGGTGCGTAAGAAAACTTCATTGCCACAAAATATCTGAATTTCAACTGAAATAAGTGCATCTGAGTAAAAAGATATAAAGCATATACACAGAAATTCAAGGAAGCAATTAAAATTATATATGATCAAATGATTAGCTTTATAAGGTATGTTTATATGTATTCACTGAGAGGTGAAATTTGAGGTTGAGAATTGAGTTTGGGTCTGTTTCCTCTTTCCCATTTAATTCATTCTCATCTAAAAATTTTCTCTTTTAAAAACTGCCAGCAGCAATTCATATTTCAAGGGATTTCAAAATCCAGCATATTAAGTAGCAGGATGACATTAAGGCCTTTGGGAACTTAAAATCACAATAAAACCACAAACAAAATACTAATCACTGACTTTTAACTTTAATTATAGCCCATTATTGCCATTATTACTCACAATTTTTAAGAGGGTTACTTCTTGTATTTCAGTTTAGTAAAAGATAATAAAACAACAAATAACTGTAAGGGAAAAAAAGGCCAGTTCTTTAACAGTGCTGAGAAATACAGTACCTTGTCAACACATTCGTTCCTAGGTAGCTGTTGCTCTCATACCCACATCAGTTTTATTAAGACAACCTCTCGTCACGTTAGATTCAGCGTGCCGAGGTTTTCCATGTTTTCCAGCTTGGGATCTAGAGCAATGGTACTACACAGATGAAACACAACTGTTCTGTGAGTAAGATGCCATGATATATTCATGGTATATGAAAAATCCAGGAGGTGGTCTGTCATGAGGTGTCTTGAGGTGCTTTTTTGGGGGGGGTCGTCCTCTAGATCTTGAAAGGTGCCCAAATTACATACAGTAGCATGTTTTGTAATGTTGGATGCTTTGGTTCGGTGAGGAGAGGGAACAACTGTGAAGCTGTGAGCAACGCTGACCAGGAAACGTAGGAGACTACAGCTGTCTTATGTCATTTTTTTGCTGGTGAAAGTCGGTTAAGTGGCTGCTGCTGGTGGGGATGTGAAGTGAGTGGAGCCTTTTACCTCCTCAGATGTGTGTGATGGGCACTGCCCTGCCATTAAAATCGATTTTTCCAACTCTGCTGACAGGTTTCTTTGCGTCAGGGGGGGTTTCCCCTTCTTTTCACACACACACACACACACACACACACACACACACACACACACACACCAGGCGTGTGGACTAAACCCTGCATCTGTTAACCTCATTATTTACCAGGCCACCAGGCCAAGCACCCTTGCTTTAAATAGAGCTTTGAAAGTTCCTGATGAAATTAAAATATATGGATTTCGCAACGCATAGTGCTCAGCCCCCCTGTTGGCAGATAGAGACTGAGTCCCATCCCAAAATATGATTAAAAAAAATAAACAAATAAAATTAAAAAAAAAAAAAAAAAAAAAGGCGGATCAAGCTTCAACTGCGTCCGATTTTCAGGACCCGGTTCACCAATATTGTCGGACAATAAATGAAATACTGTGCATACCTACCGTTCCGTATAACCTTCCACGGCTGTTCATTGCGACAAATAACTCACTCTTCACCCCATATAGGCTCACCACTCCTCTCTCCACCGTAGAGATTTCTATTAGACCTGGTCAGGACAAAGAAAGATTGGGCCTCGTTAGAGTAAGAATGAAACACCAGCCGAGGATGCCGGCTGATCCAGTGCTATAAGGTGATGCCTGTGGCATTGTGCTCTCTCTCTCTCTCTCTCTCTCTCTCTCTGCGTCTATGGGTGTAACCTTGCAGATTGCTGCGCAGCATGCCGAGCCTTTGTTCTGCCCCCCCAAAAAAAACAAAAATCTTACATTTGCATCCAGGCGCGTGTCAATTAAGCGCATTCTGGTTATTGCAGTAATTGCAGTAAATTGCATTGACGTGCACGGCTATTGGTCTCTGGACCTCCCTCACAGGGGCTGCGTAAAAATAAGTTGTGTCTAAAAGCGTCCATACATTCATGTCATGGTTGAGCTCGGGGGACAAGGGGGGAGGAAGTGGGGTGTTCAGTACTGATGGATACTTGTTTTAATAGATTTGTCTTTGCCGTGGAAGAAATTCAATGCTCCCTCAGCGTCGGATGACATATGATCATGCAAATTAATAGAGGCGACAGACAAGCCTGCTCATCACAGATCCATGCTTATTGACTCTACCTCTCTTTTATGTCTATTGCATTACATTGGTGGAGGTATAACTCACTGTACTGGTTTTCATTATGTACACCGTTTATCCTGCCGTCGGGGAGGATCTGAAGGTGAAACCCGATGCCCACGTTGCAGTAGAGCCTCCGCACTCTTTTGATGCCCAGCAGATAGTCACTCTCCCAGTTCAGCTCCGGTTTCTCCCCGGAGATCCCCAGTACAGAGCGGGAGAAGAGGGTCTCCCATCGTTTCTCCAGTAAAGTTGCATTCGTCCTGCTGCTCGGTAAAGGGTACGCTGACACGACCCCCAGCAGAAAGCCCAGGAGAACCACCGCGGTCAGCGTCCAGTGCGGCGTGCCGGCCTCGCAGGACATACTGACGAGGAACCTTTGCGCAACGGCCATCCGGTTTACCTTCGGACCACGTGGTCGAAATTAATGACCCTAAAAATACCGCTCCTCTTGTTTTGCTTCCTTCGGCATGCTGGCTGCGGGTTATTTTTGGAGCGCAGATCAGGACTTTGGGCATGAAACGCAAGCCCCAGTGCAGAGGAGGAGAGGAGTCGGGAGAGTGCGCGGCAGAGCTGGAGGTGATGGTGATGGTGATGTTGGTGGTGGTGATTACCATGTTTTGCAGCTCGTCCGCGCCTCTCTCTCTCACACACACTCTCTCTTTCTCTCTCTCTTGCCCCTCGCTGTCTCCCTCTCGGTAAGAGTTCAGAATAAGTCCTTTACCACTCACCAAAAACCCTGTTCCGAGCTTGCCAGGGGTGTCGCATCCCTAGATGACTTCACCGCTGGGATAATACGAGGGCGGAGAGGGTGCTGACAGCAGGAAAAATACCACGTCTGTGGAGAGCTGAGGGGGATAGCATAGCTACTGTCAATGCTGGACTGGAAGGGGAGAAAGCTTATTGGTGGCGTTCAGCGGCCGTGGGACGCGATGGGGCACTCGGGCTGCTCCCAAATTGGGTCGGTGGTCATATGTCTGTCAGGCCGCTTCCTTATTTAGAAGGAAGGTGTAAAAACAGGCCCACTTGTCACCGGAGAGCAATGACAGGGCTCTCGTGGTTCCACTTCTTCTGCTGTGCCGTTCAAGAACTTTCCCTCACAGATCGGTGTTCTTCCGGCCCTAAAAGCACACCTCAGCTGGCCCCAGGAGCCAGCGGGGCGTCCACCGCCGCTCGGCCGCAAAGATCAGGGTTCAAGACCTCAGTCTCCGCCAGCATCCGCCCTGCTGACGTGTCCTTGAGCAAGACACCGAGTCCTCCTGAGCTCCACTGCAAGGCTGTGTAATGGAGGCCCAAAGCGGCATATTAATAAAGTATCATGTTTTTGATGGTACACTGTAACCCGTGCATTTCCCATGGTGGATTCGTGAGAACTGTGAAGAGCAAACTGGAGAGGCCTGTCATGAAATGGAACACATTGTCAGCATGCCATTCCTTGCAACATGAAAGCCTATCGTCTTTTCCATGTAATAGATAATGCCACCAGCAGCATGCCCATGCGTCAGTGGAGCCGGTGCAGCTGCGCACCAGCAGCCTCTCCTGCACACATCAGTTCCCCGCGATTTCCAAAGGATGGCACCATTTCCAAGTGATTTCTCAGACACTCATGTACAGTCTTTGCTGCTAAGTGTCAGAGACGAGACTGCATTCGGCTTTATGGACATTTTACCTTTCGGAACACTCTGAAATGTAGAGCCTGATCAAAATGCATTTCAGTCTCAATGACTAACAATTATCTAAACAAAATCTACTGACCCCTGTTATGTAATATTCGGTTTTAAAATTCAAGTGCTGTATAAAGTAATGACCGATAATATACCTGTTTCTCAAAATTGGGAAGGAGAATGTGTTTCATAGAGTTACTCAAGGACAACATCTCATTGACAATGCAGCTCTTTTATTTTGTATAAAATCTATTCAGCAACTGCATATTTATACACAATCAGATGAATGTATAATGAAAATGAAATACAACTTTTTGTTATGGCTGAATGCATTTGTAACAATAACACGTGACTGAAATCTGTAACTGTAACACATGTGACTGAAATCTTGTGGCAAAAAATGTGATTAAAAAATAACCTGATTAATCACATCAAATATAATGACTTCTGGCCTTAAAGTCTGACCATTGGCACTTTTTTGTCTTAAATCACAGGACATTTGGTTTAGAGCCTAAGGGAATGAAAACAACTCCACCTATTGAGTGAGAGGATCTGTGGTGTTTATCTGTTAAACAATATAACAGATCTCTGATAAATGTTCAGCTGATACAAGCTATATTGATCCTATGAAAGATGCCAAAGAGGCCAATAGTTTAATACGTGCTATTTTGTAATAAAAGCATAATAAATAAATACATATGTACAAAAAATGTTTCGAAAAATGTACAGGCACTTGTAAAACAACCTTTTTCGGACACTTCAGCTACTGCTAGGCAATAATTTCCTGTTCATTATCGAGTCGAAAGGATAATTCTTTTTCTCTTTTTTATGCATTCTACTCAGCAGAAGTAACAACATGACAAACAAATCCTCTGCCGTCTTCTCTCATGCTGAGCGCACCTCAGGCAATAAGATCCTTCAGGACTATTTGCATTTGCTGAACCGAATTAATCACCCCTAGTGTAGGATCAGACAACCTGGAAACAAAATGCTCATATGGACTCACTTACGAGTTGCGACACAAGCATGGTGCCAACACCAACTGGCTGATTTTAAAAGCTCAACTGAAGGCCACAATATCCTGTAACATACAGCATCATATGGGCTAAGGTCAATTCTGTTTGTTGTAACCACTGGGAAAAACTGCACACACTCCAGTCACATCACTTTTCATTAGCCTCACACTTAAATATTACTCAGTTTACCTTCACTGTCTGTCCTCCATGTTACACACACACACACACACACACACACACACACAGGCGCACACACACACAGGCGCACACACACCTCGGCTTGGCCTTCAGCTCATCAATATACAGTGCGTACTCTCGCATCATTTTCAGTAAACAAATGTTTCCATTTACTGCATGAATTTTTTGGTCTTTTCAGGAATGGGTGCTATGAAGTGGGCTTCTGTCAGACATCACCCTACATGTTTACTGGTTACATACAGCATTACACAACAAGCCCATCTGGATGTTCTAGATTGTCATTTGAGATTACAATAAAACACGAGTGTTTAGGCTGCAGGGAAAGTGTTTTTAACAGTGGCATTAGGACAGGATGGGAGACTAAAACGAGGTACTAGCCTGAGACGACTGTCCTGATCAGAAGCATTGTTGGACAGGATGAGCAGTCAACTGAAGTAGACTACTCTTGATTATCTAGACTGAGGACGTCTGATGCAGTATTCCAGTTCCAGTAAACAAAATCATTCTTTAACCATCATAGTCGATATCCTTACCTCAACAGGTTGCATAACTAAATTCCCATAGGGATGTACAGTAAATTTGTATACAAAGTATTTGCAGTAAACTGTTAATTTTTCATTAAGTAATAGATTACACTAGACTGGGGGGGCAAAAGATGGGGCCAACATCTGACAATAGCTGAACTTTTAAAGGGCTATTCCACCAATATTACAACTAACGATAAGTTTACTTGTTATTGAGAGTACTTTCCAGCTGGTAAAGTAGTTGTATCACTTCTTCTGAGCTTTGTCAAGCCTTAGAAAGAAACCCTTATGATGGCATAGTGATGTCAGCAGGGTTATCTTGAGTTAGGCTTGATACTTCAAATATTTGACATAAAACCTGTGTTACAAACTAGGGGCATGAAGTTTGAATGATGACGACATTTAACAGGTAGAGAAGGTCTAATGAAAGATGATATTAAGTCGTATGATGGGAAATGTAGGATCCAGCGTTTTTGGAGCTTGACCAGTTGTATGGAAAGACAAGATATTCTGACCAAGATATTATGTCTCTTGCAAGTCCCCCAACAGTATGGAGTTGCAATACTAAAATCACTGGAGTACCCCTCTAAGTGCATTTTTCATGTTGGAAAAGTCCAATGATCCCACTTATAATTCTATTTTCTGAATGAGTAGAAACAACGCATTGAACTATCCATTCTACCATTATGAGGAAATACATGGCCTGCCTAAATAAGATGATGACCTGTCTCCAGATTGGCTCAGTGATGCTGCAGAAGAGTCCGCACAAGCCAGTACGGAGTTTGATGTGTTGTTTTTGAGTACTAAACAAACTGTAGTTTTAAAAATTGTGGACGGGACTAAAAAAAAAAAAAGGTTAGTGTATCTGAGGTTGATGAGTTCTACAGTAAATCTGTTTGGTGGTACCTGAGGAAAAAGACAACGGACAGAGAAGATGGCGCAACAAAAAGTTTTTAGATATTTCTGTAGAATTCAATAGCATCAGTACAGAGAGATACACACCTGTCCTGGGCACACGGTGGGTGTTGACTTTTCAGGTGGCAGGTAACAATCCCTGCTTTATCACGGAAACTTGACTGGCAGATAACACGTCTCCTGTGATATTTTCTTTCATTAGCCACTTTCTGTCAAACACATACACTTCCTTGATGCAGAGCTTTCATAAAATGAAGCACGCAGTCGTAAACCAAGGCATTCTGGAAACAGTAGTGCATTGCTGAGTTCAATCCACGGAACCTGAATGACTGATTGATTATTTATGATCCCATCACTCCCACATCTTTTCCACCTAAATCTCAGCTTTTGAGATCCTTATGGTCAAAGACAATTTGACTGGCCAGGTAGATGGCGACAGCACCAAAGATGGCAGAGCAGGCGATGTAGGCAGTGACTGACTGTGCAAACTGAACGATCATGCCCATGAAGAGGGTGGGGAAAACCTGAGAGAGGAGGAAGGTGCTGTCTAAGATGGCAAAGTCCAAACCCACGCCACGTTTCTCATACCCCAACTCAGCTTCCTCCTGTTCAGTTCCACCGGAGCTGTGAGATGAACCGTTCTCTCTGTGTGGGCTGGGGTAGTACTCACAACTGTCCTGGCTGAAGATGGCATGCCCATAGGAAGCCCCGGTTTTGTGGTTCCGTCCACCCTCCTCTTCCACAGGAGTCAAATACATAGAGTCACACTTGGTTGTTATACCATTTTTATGTACGCTTTTGGTTTTCTTTTTTGGCATATAGACCTGGAATGAAACAAGAGAAGAATCAACTTATCAATGATACAGTTTGTAAACACACAAACCTTGAGTATGAAGTTATTGGGTCTTTACTTACCTCTTTCTCCTTGTGGTAATGGCAGGTGAGCGTGTAAGGCAGAGTCTGCAGCGTGGCGTAGGCATAGCCAGTGAGAGCCGCCATTACGGTGACCAAGACCACACTTTTGGACAGGCAGATGACCAGAGCAGAGAGTGTGAAGCTCACCATACTGCTCAGGTAGACCCATCGTGAGCCAAAGTGGCGAACCAAACGACTCATGACCAGGGAGAAGAAGGTTGAGGTAGCACACTGCAGGAACAGGCCCAGACTGCCCATACGGATACCTGAGAGAAGAAAGTTAGTATGCAGTAAATATTACAACCAGCTGTAATAATAAAGTTCACAGTGTAAGGGTGATTTCCATCTGACACTACACGGCCCGAGTCAAACATAGATATGAGTCGTGCATGCGCAAGTCTAGGGTTTACAGTAAGGTTTACAGCACGTAAGGTCTGCCATATTGTACAGCTACTTCCGGTTTCGACCGTATTTCGCAAGTCAGTAAATCACTTCATACTGTGGATTATAAAGCGAAGTATGGTAGGTTTCATGTGAATAAGCCGATGCTGGAGTCTAGCCAGTAAAGCAATCTAGCCAAATTTAAGGACGATTTTGTTAACTGTTGAATTATATAAAAGCATGGACCACCTTCTCAAGGTCTGAAGTTTTTGGATTTTTCATTTAATTTTTCAAGACAAAGAGGACTTTAAATGTAATGTCGGGCAGACTCTCCTCCTATGTCTCAATTACAATCGGACACATAAAATTTAATATCACTCTCATGATGATCTTGTACACAGACATTCACAGAGCTCTCCAGTACGGAGACACTGTTTGGGTTGACTGACTTCAGAAAGACAGCATTAACCTTAGATAAATCCTTGAAAAGCCCAAGAGGTGAGATACCTCAGGCCATGACATGTTTACTGAGGCAATGTGCCTCCTGGCCCATGTCTGGCCCAGTCAGCCAGCCAGACAACAAGCATTTGGATGAGGTAACACAAACTGACCGAGGTGGAATTTAAAGTTCAAACAACATCAGAGGAAGAGTTAGAGATTCCTTAGCAAAATTAGATTCATTTACAGTGTTGTCTACTGCATGGCATCAAAAGGTTTTCAATACCCAAATTAACACATTAACAGTCAAGTTAGTGACAGATTTTAAATCTAGTGATGTATAATGTCTTGTAGCTGATTTAAAAAAAAAAAAAAGAAAAACAGTCTAAACCCATAAAAGCAAGGTGCTAGATTCACAGGACGATGTATGTGACACTTAAGACAACCTAACCAATATATGAAATAATTACAACCCACAAGGGGTAAAGACAACATTCTGATTATGACTGTGCAAACTCTATTTTTAAAGAAATAAACTAAATGTTTAGCCCTCCAATACAGTACAATTATAGCAGAATTTGCATTCTCCCTTTGAACTTGGCCTTTCAACTAGAATGGAAAATGAAAAATTATATTTTCATCCTTTAAAAAAAACATGCGATGCAAAAGTTCTCAGTAATAATGAAATATTTCAGAAATGTGTAGTCAAGTATGCGAAAATTGTTCAATTTTTAAAAATGTTTCCTGTTTATCCCCACATTTATTTTACCCCTTAATTAAGTTTTTGAGTTTTAGTACTAATCCATGGAAGCTGGACTAACTACATGTCTGGACTGTTATTTATTTCAGCCTGCCATCAGCCTGATCTCTTAGTGCTCCCTGTGAACAGTGTGGGTCATAAGTTCAGCAGCAGAGCATAGAATCACTTGCGTGAAAGAAGTACATGGATCATATTACTCCTGGAAAGCAAAGCTGCTGAGCCCACTTTACAAACACTACAGAAGCTAATGAGGACTGAAATTCTAGCCCAAAGAGATATGGGACTGAGCCAGAATATTACTGAGTCTTTGCACAAGAGAACCACTGCAGGATAGGAAAATGGCTGTTTCTCGAATACAAGCTTTACAGAGAAATGCTGTTCATTGCAACCCTTCAGAAAAAGATGAGCAGTTACTATTAAAATGAAGTTTAAAAAAGTCCATGCAGCTATGAAACTGGAGACAAAGCAGATTACCTTCGTGCAGTGGAACATCTGCAGACTGAAGGATG
Source organism: Xiphias gladius (assembly GCF_016859285.1). Lineage (NCBI taxonomy): Eukaryota > Metazoa > Chordata > Actinopteri > Istiophoriformes > Xiphiidae > Xiphias > Xiphias gladius. The sequence continues at coordinate 8,346,720 of NC_053407.1, read as the reverse complement.
TGCCTTAATAACATCCGCTGTGTTTCAAATTAAACAAACGTGTCTCAGACAGACCTCAAAATTGTGTGCTTTTGCCGTCTACCTGACTTGAATGAACATGTTCTTTGTGTGCTGATTCCTTGACATTAATTCTTTGTGAGTGTGACATTCCTCGTGGTCCAGCAAGCACAGGGAGCAGAGACAGAGGAAAAGTAAAAAGTAAACAAAGCAGGAAGAGAAAGAGGGAGGAGAAAAGAATTTGGATGGATGGATGAAAATGTGAAAGAAAGAGGGGGAATGTTGTGAGTAAGGGAAGGTTGAGAACAAGGATCAGAAATTGAGAAAAACAGGTGGAAATAGTGAAAAAGGACTGAAGAAATGGGAAAGGAAGCTGAAAAGTATATAGTTAAGTGAAGAAAAATAAAGGAACAGGCAAAAGAAGGGAGGGAAATAGGATGTAAAGTAGGAAGTCTGGCTGAACAGCAAACAAAAGGAGACTTAAATCATTTAACTCACGCATGGTCTGCTATGTCAATAAATCTGCAACTTTTTGCATCATGGGGCAAGACGGTCTGCCTAACATCTGCTTACTTCAGCTTCATATACCCATACAACTGTCTAGCAGGATTAGTGACAACTCTGTGATTTACAGAACAGGAAAGGATAAAGACTGTGTATTTGTTTACAATGTCTCAAGTGCAGGGGTAGAACATAATACCTAAAATACCTTGGATTGGCTTGACAATGGCTTAAGCATATGTACCCAAAGCATTTTTTAGTTGTTCAGTGGAGTTTCTACACAAAATGTTCATCGCCTCATTTGAAGTCTTGAATCAGAGTCTATATTAATGGCTGGTCTTTGCTTTATATGCCCTATAACTTGACAGGGGCCAACGTGAGGGCAGCAGGGAGGCATGGAGGTATGCAGGAACACAGGCTGTGTCTCTGTCTTCCACCTGTGCCCAAGGAAGTATGACTGCATCCTGCACAGCTGTGACAGACCAGACAGCACAGCCAGGATGGACCTTAAGCCAGCTAAGTGGACAGGTGGTGGAGGTTAGGACATGATGATAAAAGGCCGGGCATGTCTCGCTACTTCAATGGAAGTTTTTTTTCATGACATCCTACTTTTCTTGGTGATTATAACAGGCAGAGTTGGAGCAAAATCAATATGCACTTCCATGGAGAGATTCATTAAGGCACCATTAATAATATCCAGTGTGTATACCACAAAGAGCTACCTACAAATTTAGAAAGATATTATTTCAAGGTAAGAGAAATAAGCTCACATAACACAAATCTTCAATATGTGTAATGGCTGTACAAAGAGGATATCTGACCTTCATCGTAACTCTGCCTGGACACACTTCCTGGTAATGCACTGGGCACGCCCTCGTACAGGCCTTCCCCCACAAAGTCTGTGTAGAAAAGCATAAAAGACATGACAGCCATCCAGCTGCAGAGCTGAGCCACACACAGCTGCCTCATCACTCGGGGAACATGGCAGTAGCTCCTGTAGATTGCTGGGGTCATGGACCAGCATGTTCTCAGTAAGCAAAGCAGGGGACCAGACTTCAGCAGCCTCAGCTTGCACTTCAGCAGGTAGCAGCATGAGCGTGGCACGCTGCACCGACGGGCCTCCAACGCACCCGCCCCAGACTCCAGTAAAGATCCAGACCCCACCAAGCCACTGCTGGCGAGCGAGGGTTCCTCAGACACCTTCATGGTGATGAGTACGCTGGAGATGAAGATGAGGATGAGGAGGGAGAAGAGGCACTCGGCCTGGCCTCCTAGGTAAAGAGAGAGTAGGCCACGACTCCAGTCCAGTGCAGGTAGCAAATAACCCACGCATCCGCCCAAGCTGACCATGAAGGAGAACATGGCAAAGGCTTGGCCGCAGTCCTCCTCGTCCCGGTACAGGTCAGACAAAAGAGCCTCCAGTGGCGTGAAGCACACTTGTCCACAAAAGTCAAGGAGTCCAACCCCAAGGATAAGGAATCCCACCTATAGCAAAAGCATAAGTATAACCATGGTAGAAAACACAAATAAATGATCTTGTCTTGTGTGCTCTGTGCCTAGAATTCAACAAAATGACAATCACAAGTAAACTGGTATGCTACCTGAAGGGTGCGCCCACCCCAGGCAAGACGGGCAGCCAGGACATCAGCGTGGGGAATGATTAAAAGTGCCAGAAGGACTCCCAAAGAAAGCAGCCAGATGAAAGGACGCCTTCTGCCATAACTGCTGTTGCAGTGGTCACTGGCTGAGCCAATCAGAGGTATAAAGAGGAGGCCGAGCACTGGACCAATACCTGTGAACGGAACCAGGGAAACATAGGAAGTCAAAAGACAACAATAAAGAAAAGCACAGAATATGTAGAGGAGAACCACCAAAGACACAGAGGACGTGGACAAAGTAAAAAGAAATTCGGACAACATAATGTATGCAAAAAAATGAATTCACAAATGTTGAAACAGACTCTTTAAGGGAAAAAAAACAGATGCCTAATGTATAACATCTCTGCTAAGCTTTGTGGCTTACAGTAGCTACTATGACTGGTTGACTGGTTGATTTCATCCTGCCTTTTACTGGTCCTGTCTGGTCCTCCTACCAGGGGATGTAATCCATGTGCCAGGTCTGGCTATTTGGAACACACCACGGCACAATGGGTGTTTGCATAGACACACACGCAATACCTAAAATGACCAGAACTTGGGGCTAGAGTTTGACATTTAAAGGCACCCTGTGAAGTTTTCATTACAGACAAGTACCCTTTGTGTTCATTCAATGTTTCTCATTAAAATACCTTTTGTGTAAGGCTGTATTTTGAATTCATTTTTGTCCTCACGCATATGCTAGTAAACATAAAATACAAACAATATGAGGACCTGCTCATCAAAAACATTGCTCCATAGAACCACTAGGGGTCAAAAAATTCACAGCAGAGAGGTATGATTGGAATACTTAACCAAGATCCATTTTGGTACTTTCTACAGGTTTGACAAGAAACTGAAACAGAACAGGAGACAACTTTTGTGTTTCTGGTGCCTAAATTGTTCTCTAGATAGCTTCATGAAGGAGACAAACGAAAAGCCAAAGCAGGTATGCTGGGAGATGAGACGAGCACAGAGAGAGAGAGCGACAGGCAGGATATCTGAGAAAGCCAAACAAGTCAGACAAGTCAGACAGGCAGTCATCCCGTTCACCACAATTCTTCCTGCTCTAGCTGTGGGGGCCCCTCATTACCATCCTCACCATCTACAGCTGTAAGACTTACTGTCTCACACAAACACTCTCCACTATACTCTTACAATATACTATTTATCACACACACACACACACACACACACACACACACACACACACACACACACACACACACACACACACACACACACACACACACACACACACACACACACACACACACAAAAGCATGCTTTCCAGCTGTTACTGACAGACACTCCCACATAAATCAGTCTGCTGCCTAACCTAACCCACACATGATCCTACCCAATATTAAATGTGTCACATTCCACAATGTGTTTTGTGACCCAAATACATACCTAAATATACTTGAAAAAAATAAAAATAAAAATAAAAAACATCAGTAATGGACACCTTGGTGCTAAAACGCACTGAGTATCTTCTCCTCTAACAAAGAGGAAATTAGAGAAAGAAAGTAACAACTGGAGGATGAAGCAGCCAACAAATGGCTATTAAATAAAGTAGAAAAAAGCCATCTGAGAACCTGACACTACTGCTTGGGGAAATTAGCTTTAAGCCTCCCAAGACACAATATGTATCTTCATTCAAATAACACTAAGGCACTCCATTATAATACAGGGAGATGACAATTAGCTTGAGTGCCATTTCCAGATTGGGTTTTACAGTGCAGGCTGATTGGGAGGAACTCTACAATGAAATCATTTTTCTTCATATCACTAGCAGCTGTTAGAGAAGTTGAAGAGTGGAAGTGTATACTGTTTAATCTTGATACCTGAAAAGTAACATCTGTCATCTGCACGGGGCCTTTTGGTCTGGTTGAATTGTATTTATCATCTGTACAGTCACAAGACAATGTCTCAAAGAGACACTTTTGGTGGAAACCATGTGAGTACCATTTGGGCTGACAGGATCATGCACTACCCACATAACTTACAAGCAAATTCGGTTACAGTGTGCAAATATATACCATATGGATGATGCTAATTGTGTGTATATACACATGTGCCACTAATTGTGATAACCTAGATAAATGACCGTTTTCCAAAAAAAAAAAAAAACCTGTCTGTCTTCATGTTAGCCAGACATAAGGGTGCAATCATCAGCAAAACATACTCCAGAGTGTGTTTGTAGTGTGTGCTGCATATCCACTGTTGCACAAGGCAGAACACTGCACACAGAACAAATTTAGCTACTTTTTATAGCTCTTCACAGAATTACTGGCTATGATGGTGCAATTAGTTGTAAACAATATTTTGTTGTAATCAGTAAAATGTTTTGCATCTTGTATGTTAAAAGTGAAAGATGACACGCACTAACCACCCTGGCCAGATTTACAATGTTCTGTCACTGACTCACGTCTACTGTATGCTAATTTTTGAGGTTGTAGTTTGTGGTCTGTTGGACTCCATTATTTTGTATTTTCTTGTGTATTTTCACACGTATAAAATATCATAGCAGGTTACAACATATTACAAAATGGCACTAACTTTAGCCACAAAAATGACCATATAGTTGGATCAACGCCTCTCTTACACAGTCTCAACGAATATTATGAGCTTCACAAAAGGTAGTATTTACTGCAGAGCTGGGTTGTACAGTGTGGCATCACTGTTGCGTAAACTGTGTCCACCACCTGTATTTGTCACCAATAGGTGCTTTTCGGTATAACTTTAAACTAGCTTCTGGAAATAATCGTTTTTCTTTGATTCAGCAATAGTACTAGAAAACTTTGAAGTTAAGCGACTATGAGACTGTGCAGGGAAAAATGTCACCTCTCTGTTTTCACCATTTTTCCCTAAAGACAAATAACCAGACATACATTCTGGGTTTAAACACATGCTGCCTGCATAATGAATTTCTTTCAAACTGTTGTTTTGCAGTTGAATTACTATTTATACTCGAGTTGAAATGTCCACATCCTAGAAATTCTTTCAGAATACAAGAACAATGTCTGGTATTTTCCAGCTGATTGTTCCTCTACATTTTTCAGTGGCACTGATGTGCAACCCTATGTGTAATGTCAGAGGAACACAGACTTAGTGGCATGCACCTTTTTTCAAAGCGAGTTATTGTTCTCCCCAGGTCTATAATGGCTCTTCAGGCCGGGTGATACTTCTATGTAGGATCGACGCAGAGCCTACGCCATTGTAAGAATTTATACTTGTGTGCTGGTGTGTCTGCGTCGCTCTGAAATTACACCGGCAAAATGCTTGTTGGCGGTGGGGCTTTCTATGGAACTGTGTTGAGTTTCTTTGTGTACTTCAAACAATGATGACTTAAATTGAGCGGATAATGTTGGAGTTGGAGCTAATAAATGTTTAACAACAGTTACATTTACTGAAATTACTGCAACAATTAAAAGAGAGAAGACATCGGAGTAGATGGTGTGTACAACCATTGAATCTATTGAGGCAGAAAGATTTTGAATTTTCTCTGCTTGTCCGGCCATTGAGAGACACGGACTACCAAGCAGACCAACAACTGTTGCAGTCTGCATCGGCGCAATGTGTAGTTGTATTGCTAAGGAGGTGCACTTCATGCTACAGCGTAGGATATGCGGCTACGCCATACGTACGCTGTACCTATGCAGAAGTATAAACTGGCCCTTAAGTGCTGCTATATTGAAAACTGCTTTTCAATTTCTATATTTGACTGTCCAAATCCTGTTCCGTATTTTTCTGGCAATACGAGAATAACCCTCCTTTCACAATGGACACTATGCAAATAACTATAGAGCACAACACTAAATACTATAGAAAACCATCGCAAAGCTATGACAGATGGGTTGTATCGTATATATATATATATATATATTCATTGATAATACAATAGCAGTAGTCTAATCAGATTTGCTTCTTATGATCATAAAGATGATTTCATGAAGACTACTACAAAAGATCTGTGAAGCAAAATGTGCAACAACAGGCAAGGAGGATGCATTTAATGAAATCACAGTGTTTTACATTATCTGATAATTGTCTGATTGGAAGTGAAGTCCAAGAACTGGTTTATGAGACACTAAGTGTCAGTGTGGGAGATCATAGTTCTCCCCCCCGGCAGTTCGCTCTCCTGCTGCCTTTCAATTAGTGTCTGATTATCACCTCAACAAAACAACAGGTGATTTGGCCACTGATTAGTGTAACGGCCTCAATTATGTCTTTATGACCTGAATGGGGAAGATGACAGGAGCCCTGAGGCATAGTCATGCCCCTCTGCAGCACCCCCCCACCCCAGCACACTCTTTGCTATCACTGGACAAGGTCACATATCATATGTATCAAACTAATTTACAAAAATATACATTCTTTGGAGGGTACAGCCTATTCTGATTTGTAATATTTTTCATGAATTTAATAGCATCTAACGAAATCATTTGCCATTTGTGTTATGGCTTCAGTGTAGCCGCAGCAAACAAAGCATTCAGATTGAGTAAAATAAAATCTAATTTCCTTTCAGCCCCATGCAAGTACACAACGCAAAGTGAATATGTTGCACTCCGGGGCCATAAAAATCTACCATTTGAAACACTCAGACAAGAAACAATCACTCATGTGGTCAGTGAACAATCCACAGAGGAGATAGCTGATTCCTAGCAGTTCCACAGTCTGTCCTTGAGAGTGTCTGCAAGTGTGTGTATGTGAACATGACCACCTTTGCCTGTGAGGTTTAATGAATACCCTGTCAGAAAGGGGCAGAGAAGGAGAAAAGATGACAGAGCATCCATGTGTGAGAAAGGGAATGGAGGTAGAAGCAAAAAATGTGCCATTGCATACAAACACACACCATGAGGTAGCACAGACCCTTGGTAATCAGATCCCCCTATTTCAGTCTTCACCAAGCCCTTACCTAGCACCATGGTCATGTAGCGCTCCTCCACTCCAGCCTCCAGCAGCAGTGGGGGCACGTATGTGATCCCAGCTGCCACACAGATCTCCAGGCCACAGGTCAGGGAGTTCAGCAGGACAAGACGCCACTGAGACCTCCATCCAGGCATATTTACAGGAGCTGGCTCGCCTTTCCTCCCCTCTGGGGTGGCCACTACTGGGAGCAGGGGAGGGGGTAGGGACCCGGGTAAGGGCAAGGGGGGGTGCGTGGTGAGGCAGATGGTGCCCCAGTGGGACAGGAGGGCTGTCGGGGAAGGACAGCAGCAAAGAAACGTGGATGTCTCAGATGACCTGAAAGATTCATCCTCTTCTCAGCATTCTGGGTCTAAAGAGAAATAGAGAACAGTGATAAATGGGAAAAATGTTTTTTGCAACTTTAGAAGAGCAAAATAAAAGAAACATCTAAATACTAAACACACAGCCTCTGCATGGCAGTACACAGTATATCTTATATTATAAAATTTGCGGCTGTTTGAAACTGTTAGGATTTATGTGTCAAGGCCAAGGCATGCCACATTAAAACAGGTCATTCCCAGGTTACTACACCTGGATGGCAGTGGCCTTAGGTTGCATGGGGAATGTCAGTGTGACAGCTTTCTCACAACATAACCTAATCTGTGCAGATTCCAAAACATTTTTCAGAAACATGGAAATGGATAGTTCACAAGGGTATAATACTGAAGTATTCTCAGAGCTCCTCACCAACAGCTTCAGGACAGCAGGAACAACAACAAGCGGACAGAGGAGATGACTCAGCTGGAGCGACGTGGCAA